>NC_056748.1:453855404-453970404 GCF_019279795.1 Protopterus annectens | reverse complement strand
TTGTACCCTAATATTTTCCAGTGTATTAAGAAATGAGGAGTGGGAATCCTGGGGCATGGTGGGGGATCTGTAGCAAGCTACAATTTGGATTGTGGTCTTGCCCAGAGTTAGTTGCACTTGGATAATCTCGGATGCATTATGCTGAGCAACTAGCCTGGAGGTGTGGATATCCTTAATGAATATGGACACGCCTCCACCTTTAGTGTTTCGGTCCAGGTTAGGTGGCCGAATGATGTGGTATGAATTATAGCCTGGTAATGCAGGGGTACTCTCTGGAGCCTTGAACCAGGTCTCTGTCACTGCACAGATGTCGATGTTCTCCATTTTAAGGAGTGCCTCGAGAGAGTGCATTTTGAGGTTTAGACTTTTAGCATTGAGTAGCAATACCCTCAGATTATTCTTGCCTGTACCTGTTAGGGTGGTGAATTTGTCATTTTAACCTTGCCTAAAAAAGGCACTATAGGGGTGGCTAGAGCCTTAGCCAGTATCCGGAATCCCAGGGGCGACAGGTGCAGGCCATCTCTGGCAAAGCATTGTGGCTTGTTGATCATGTCATCCCAGGCAGACAGATACTGGATCCCCTTAGAATGACACCAGAAGCTTAGCCAATTGTTGAAGTCAATAAATTTGTCCTTGTACTGTGGTATCATTCTGGGTGATGGCAGGATGCTACTCGGGGCTAGGGTCATACCTGCCTGGGCTACAAGATCAGACAGCTCCTCCATGTCCCTTTTCATGTAGTCCAAGGAGGTACGTCTCAGGTCATTCACACCAACATGGACAATGACAGAGTCATATTTGTACTTGTTGTGGAGTGACCTGAGTGCATGCGTTATGTGGCAGATTCTGGCACCCAACAGGCAGTTGACAGAAACTTTCTCCTTGTTTAGCCTGGTGAGTGGAACATCAGTGTGCCTGACTATAGAGTCACCTATGACTAGAGTGTTGGATACGTTGTTATGCCTTATGAGCTGTGGTTGAGGGGCACACTGAGTTTGTGGGCTATGTGTCATTTGGGTTGTGTTGGGGGTGGAGGTTGCTTGTGTTTCTGCTTTGGAGGTCCCTGTTGCTTGGGCAGGTTTTTACTGAGAGCCTCAGTGAATGTAGGTGTGTGTTTTGTGTTTCTATGTGTGTGTTTTGGTGGTGTAGGTTTTGAGGGACTATGTGCTGAGTGTGGTGTGATGCAAGTGTTTACCTTCTCCTCTTGACTGTCTAGTCCAGTCTTGGGTGAAGAGAGCTTTGCTGCCAGTTTGGCTATATAAATGCATCTCTCACAGGTTGTAGTGTTGGGTGGTAGGAGGAGAGGGTTCTCTGTGTACATGAGGCAATTACTGCATTGCCCCAAGATGCCCAGATTCATCAGGTACACAGGAGAAAATACTGGGGGCTGACCCTAAGACATGCCTGGATAGGTGCTTATTTGTTAAGTACTAGAAACTGTTTTCCTCTAGACAGTGAGGAAAGTTGAGTGCTGTAGTAATTTGTAGCTTATTTAGTGCTTACAATAAGTTCTGAACAAGTGCTGAAACAAAAAACTGGCTAGTTCTAAGAAAAAAATTAAGCTAGAAGGCTTCCCTCCAACACAGAAAGGCTTGGGCCCTAGTAGCCTACAAATATTCCTGGACACTGCAAATCTATATCCAGGCTAGACTACCCACAGGAAAGGCAGGAAACAAGCTTAGAAAAAGTTTTTTTTTTATTTTTTTATTTTCTTTTTTTTTTTAGTGGAAAGAGAGAAAGGAGTAGCAGAAACTAAGCTGATTGGCCTTCTCAAATGTTCTCCCTGTACTGGGTAGAATGAGGTAATGTCACTAGACTGGGAGGAGGGTCCCAGATAAAATTTACATTAGGGGCGGGTAACTGCAAAGCCACCAATTACAAAAACACTATACCAACAGAGAGGGAGTTTGGGAAACAAACTGCAGAAATGTTTCTCACAGCTGAAAAGCAGCAGTGAGCCTTTAAATGAAAGTTTTAAACAGCTAAAGGAGCCTCTAGAAAAAAAGAGTTTAACTGCAACAAGTTATCAGAAACAAACAACCCAACAGATGCTTAACAAAAGTGGACAATTTCCAGTTAATACCTCACATACTGTGAAACTAGCTAGAAAAATACACAGTACACAAAGTGCTATAAATAACAAAGAAATAAAGAATGAATTAAACAAAGAACAGGATACTTAATGTTATATATTATAGCTCCGAGTTTGCTCAGTGTCCTTCCTTCGATTAGCTCAGTGTGAAATGGCAGAACACTCACAACTGAACTTCTTAGGTAACAGAAAGTTGAAACCTGAGACAGCTTTTAAGAAAGAAATCTCAAAGGAACCAATGAGGTGCTTAGTCTAAGCTGTAGTCCAGGTGACCTCAGTCAGCCAATGACCTCAAACAATTCTCTCTCACTGAAATGCCTGATGGCTTTGGCTAAACCAAGATGTCCCTGAATATGTGCTCAGACACACAGCCTCCACAAACACTAGGCCCAAATACAAGCCTGAATATGGAAATGCTACAAATATCCCCACTACTTAGAAACAAACTGCAGAAATATTTCTCACAGCTGAAAAGCAGCAGTGAGCCTTTAAATGAAAGTTTTAAACAGCTAAAGGAGCCTCTAGAAAAGAGTTTAACTGCAACAAGTTATCAGAAACAAACAACCCAACAGATGCTTAATAAAAGTGGACAATTTCCAGTTAATACCTCACACACAGTGAAACTAGCTAGAAAAATACACAGTACATAAAGTGCTATAAATAACAAAGAAATAAAGAACAAAATAAGCAAAAAACAGGATACTTAATGTTATATATTATAGCTCCGAGTTTGCTCAGTGTCCTTCCTTCGATTAGCTCAGTGTGAAATGGCAGCAGCAGATAGTGACAAACCTGGCACAGATAATGTTGTGGAATGATGAGGCAATGGGTACACATACGGAGGAGCATCAGAGATGAATCAGGGTGTATTTGAAGAGGATATGCCACGTGACGATATTCTGGAACCTTTTTTGGAAGACTTGCAGGAAATGGAGAGAAAAAAAGATGCTCTTTGTCCAGTAAAAAGTGATGCATGGAAAGGACTGTATGTCTTAATGGAGTTAGATAGACATATTAAAATATTTGAAATAAAAAGAGTACAGAAAGTAAATAACAGAAGACTTGAAAAACAGAGAGCACAGTAATCAGGACTATTAAGAGAACTAATAATAGACAAAGTACTGAAACTTAAATGTAGAGCAACAAAGCAGAGGAAGGGAATAAGCAGGGATGCCACCATGGAAACATCAGAAAGAGAAAACTATAGAACAACTAAGACATTAAGTATCACCTTTAGAAAAGAAAAGGGAGCAGATTATCAAAAATTCTTAGAAATATAGATGTGGTAAAATCAACACACACTATTAAAACAGGCCAATACCTGTCATATACTATTGCCAATAATAAACTACAAATATCAGCACAAGCAAAAAAACATAGATAGTATGAAGGTCATTATAAAGGAAAATTACAAAACAAGCAATGCATTGATGAACCAAATAGGTTTTATTGAAAACTGGAAAACAAAGTAAAAGGAAAAGAAACCACAAAAAAGAAGAAATAGACACATTTTGGGGAGGTTTTTTATGAAGATCCTGTCAAACAACTAAAATGCTGAATGCATAGCAGAATTAAAAGAAACAGAAAAGAGCTTTAGTGTCGAGGATATGAAATGGGATAGAGTAATGGCCAAAGAAACTGAGACATAATTAAGAAAAGCTCCTAAATGGAATCCCCCAGGCCAAGATGCAGTAATTAACTTCTGGCTAAAGATATTAATTTCTTGACAGAAAGATTTAGCCCTGAGTAAGAATTATATTCATCGCAGACACCTACCTGGTATACAGGAAAAACAATACTACTCCTCCTTAAAAATGAACCTGAAAGCCAATAAGTTGCCTTCTGACAATATAGATGGTTATGACTGAGTCTTTGATTGTAACACATCATCACGTGTTCCAGACATGGATGCCAAGAAATCCCCCTCGAGAGGTTCATCCATGTCGAGAACAAATAATAATCAGTTAAGATCGGTAACACCCAATCATAACTCTTTGTAGAGTGTGGAATTTTATCTATGCCATGTAGTACCAGTTACATGAGGAAAAAAAAAAACATGAACTGATTTACTGGATATGAAAGCCAGCAAAGTACTTGGTGAGTGCTCTTGCACATCCATCATGTAAATATAACTGGAGGAAAAGTCATGGGCAGTTTTTAAATACTGTTCTAATTAAGTAATAGAGAGTTGTAAAAAGGAAAAGACTCTAAAGATGGCATGGATAGATCGCAAAAAAATCATTTGACAACATCCCACATTTCCTTTAAATTCGACCTGCCCGTACACCACAGTATAAAGAAAACTCATCAAAAACTTGGCATACTATACAGAAACAAAAAGCTCCTTACCCCCAACTCCAGAATCTCACTTACCTAGGCTTATCTTCTCCCTAACCTCTTCTACTGTTCTCAAATCCTTACAAATTTGCAGTCCTCTCTTCAATCAAAACTTGAATCCACAGGCAACAACATTGCCAGATTTGCTGCCAACCTACCACCTAAATCCCACCACTGTCTCACATTCCATATTCTAGGCTGATTAGAGTTTCTTAACCAACTCCTATATTCCCAACTTATTATCATCACCTTCCTTCTCTTTCATGGAACAAGCTTCCTATGACTCTTAGGAAGGTTACCTGTTCTCAAGACTTCAAGATAACTCTTAGAAATTACCTAAAAAGTACATGGAGATGTCTCTGAAATCATCCCACTTGAAATCCTCCTCTTTTCATAGGTTCATAGGTTGGTACTAGGCTATCAGCCCTAGGGCCTATACAAGCCTAGCCATAACAATTCCCTGGGTATTTCTTCCCACACTATTCACTTCCCTGGACCCCTGTCTAGCAGGGCAACTGACGTGATCCCCGAGGTGAATTTCCTTTCTCCCATCCTTTTCTTCTGTATTCCTCTCTTTCCCCCTCTCCTTCCCACCTCTTCCTCTGCAACATTAATTCTCTATTTATTCTTACTTCCTTTACTCATCTTTTACTATCAAATGCTTCTCTCCATTCCCCTACTAATTTCTTCTCCCACTTAACTGTCTCTACCTCCTTTCCCTACTCCACCCCTTCTCTCATTTTCCCCTCACACTCTAACTTGTCAAACTAACTGCTACTACAACCTATCTAGACCTGTACTAGGAACCCTACAGCCTTCATCACTCTACTCCTTCCCACCTTCCTATTACTCAACTCATACTAGAATTGCCTCATCTTCCAAGCTATCTCTTTTTTGTACGCCTATGCTCAACTATTTGACCTCATTCTATTATCCTTTACTTGTATGAACTATAATTATACTTGCATAACCAAATGGACAATTAATTACTTGCTGACTATTTGTCATGTTACTTGTATATCTTGTACAGATAATGTATTACTTGTTTAACTTGTACTGTGAAATTCCATATTGTATATTTTCTACTGTGGAGCTTTTCTCCCTGGGCCTTCACTGAAAAAGGTAGCAAGCTGACTCGGACTATCCCGGTCAACAAATGTCAAATAAATAAATAAATTTAATGCATAATGGAAGGCTTACAGGTGTTTAAGATATACCCTACATTGACCAATTACATTTCAGTGAGTATGAAACAGTGGCAAACCACTTTGCAGCTGAGTCATGACAAAGAGCAAATTGTTATCTCAGGAAAAATTCAAAGGGGGTATTCCACAGTGATTTTTTGTCACCACTGCTGCTTTATCTTGCCCTTAACCCATTGAATTGTTTTCTTAACAGATTAGGCCATGGCTCCAGTTTAACTCAGAGAAATCAAACTTGTTTAAAGACGTCTCATCTTCTTTTTGTGAATGACTAAATATAGCATAGTTCATCAGATGAGGAGTTAAAGCACAACTACAAATGGTTAAAACTTTCTCAGATGATATAAGAATATTTTGTCTTATAAATGTGCAAAAGGAACATTTAAAAAGGGAGAGCTGCAGTACCATGAAAATATCAACTTGAAACAGGAATGTGATATAAAGGAACTTAAGCAGGAGAGAGTGTCTAAATATTTGGGAATTGATGAATGTTTGGCAATAAAACATGAACAAATGAGAATATATCTCAGTGAGGAATACTTTAGAAGACTAAAACTGATATTAAAAACTGTCTTGACATCTAAGAATAAAGTCTAGGCTATAAATCAGTTTGGTCTTCTTGTTCTAACTTACAGTTCTGAGGTGTTGGTCTTCTTGTTCTAACTTACAGTTCTGGGTGAGTGACTGGCCTCAATAAATTTTAATAAAAAGTATCAGCTGGATGCAAAAACAAGAAAAAAGCTTCATGTTTATCAAATGATACATACAGTTCTGTTTGAATGCTTTAGGTAATGTGCATAATTCATGAATACTATTGTGCTGTGTTATTACAGCTTTGCACTTTTTCATTCATCCAAGTATCAAAACAATGGGTTCCTACTGGAACATCAAATTTTCAATTGTTCAAATCACTAAAGGTCGACCTTTAATGATCGAAAAATTAAAAATTTGAAGTCGTCAAAATAAACATAAAAAAAAAAAAGAAAAAGTAAATGGTGTAGGCAGCGGGGCAAGCCCCCCTGCACTCCCCACATGGGGGGCTGTGCCCCCCACACCCCCCGCTACTTAAATATACCAACTCTGAGATCGCACTACAGTGTAGGAAAGGGAAATCTTCCCTTTCCGCACAGTAGTTCATTAAAGTGCATTCTCGGAGTTGGTATATTTAAGTAGCAGGGGGTGTGGGGGGTGAAGTGGAGCTTGCCCCCCTGCTTTAACCTGTCAGGGTATGTTTTCTTTGTTTTATTTATTTTTTTAATTTTGAAGTTACAGAACTTCGATCATATGGTGTCGACCATATGGTATTCAAAGTTCCGTAACTTCGATTTTGTAATAGGTAACCCAAAACAATGTAAAAGCATACCACAAGTTCCTTATTTATGATATATAACAGTAAATCTAAATAGATGGTAGGCATGTGAGTGAGTGTAACCCAATAACTCCACAACACCTGTTAACAAATGGGGTTGCCACAGTGACTCATAACACAGGTAATGATTTATTTATTTATTGAGAGAGAAAGTCTGACTGGATAATTTTACTTGTTTTCAATGGAGGCCTGGGGAGCAAAGCTCCACAAATAAAATAACAAAAAATACATACACAAATGTGAAAATTAGCATTATATTACAATATGCTGTAAATACATAGATTAATGCAAATATTAATACACATATCAAGTATTATAATAATACACATATACCATCATTAAAAATAAGAAAATACAATATTATGTAGCACTGAAATGTGTTGACATGCTATAAGTGCAACAGTTTGTTACTCACTCATAATGTATATATCACAGTTGAAAAACTCAAACAATATATAAGCAGGAGAGGAAGAGAGGAGAGCATTAGAAAAATATTTTTTAGAGGTAATAAGTGGGGTAGGTACAGGAAGCAGGAGAAGTAATGAATAAAAGTGAGATCAACAGTAAGGAGAAGAGTGCCATCTAAATGCATGCATTTTCACCTCTGTCTTTTGTTCCCTCCCACACCGACTTCTACTCCTGCTGTAAACTATCATGAAATTGGCAACCAGAACCCAGTCTCTGCTCTACCAGTAAAGCTGAACTGATCTAAAAGTGTGCAATGTAGGTTGTTTTTGCCTTACAGAAACCTCTTTGTTTAGCTTCTACTTAGTTAACTCTCATATTTTAAAGTCAGTCTTTTGCCACTAGAATTATATACATATCATACATTGCCAGGGACAGCAGTTGCTTAGACTCCCCCCTTATTACTTTCCCACATAATGTCTGTGTTTACTCCTTAGTGGAAATCACTGTAAAGTGGTCACCTAAAGGGTATTCATTAGCTCCTGTCTGAATTATCACTGCAGAGCCTCACGATTTAACCTATTTACAAATACTGGCTCTAAAAATCCGCAGTCAGATTGCCTGGCACTTAAGTACTGTTCCCAGTTAACTGTTTTCTGCAAGTTATCTTACTTTTTACAACAATTTCTGCACCTTCCTTCTGGCCACTGCTATAGATTGTTTTTGGTGCACAATCTGTTTATTTGGTAGACAAAAAGAAAACAAACTAAGAAATACTTGCTGCTGGAAGTCAAACAGTCCAAAACTGAGCCATAAAAACTTCCAGTGTTGCTCAAGAAGTGCAATACAATCCAGTAAAAGTGTAAAACACACGTTTAATCCAAGAAATACAATACAATCCAGTAAGCGTATAAGCGCTTTCATTTTAAACCCTTTAAAACGTCATCAGATACAAGTTTTAACAGTTCTAGAGCCATTTAAATAAACTTTACTGGTCATGTGATCCTTATAAAATTTTAAAGCAACTGTGAAGATTGGGTGAAGATAGATGAAGGCTGCCAGCCTAGCCAGATAGAATTTTAGAGATAATTCTGTTATCTGTAAATATTAATGTAAACCACAGGCTTGTTGTCTTAAATGGTAAAAATAGTGTTACATGTGGAACTGGAAAAAAAATGTATCAACAGTGCACTCTGCTGACCAAGTAAAGCATGTTGTGACCCTTTGATGTTAAAACTCGGAGTCAGCAAGTCTAGAGTGAGACATCCTGCCTATTGTTTTAAGGCCAGAGTTAATGGCCAGAATTTGCATGCATAAATGTCCTTTATTGCTCTTGTTTCTGCCCAGAGGTGAGGAATGTAAAAGTAATTTCTGTTAGCCTGGGAGCACAGGGAAGTGTGAAGAATTATGTAATGTGAACCAGGAATGTGATTTTAGAAACAGAGAATCAGAGAGCATTAAGCATTTTTGTCATGACCATCCAACTCACCAGCACTGTCTTGCTCTACATGTAAGTTTATCTTAGAATTGTGTTTTCTCTTAGAAATAGCTAGAAACTAGAAAGATCAGACTAAGTGTTTTTCTGTGATGTCACAACTGTACTACTGAATTATTTTAAGTATTTCTGTGTGATCTCTGGACTCTTGATTAGCACTGTGTAGTAAAAAGTATTGTCTTGTGCTTTGACTATTTGTTATTAAATATTTCTAAACCCTTTCAACTGTGGCTGTTTTTGTAGAGATAATTTAAGCTCTTTAGGGTACTTGCATGCCTTTGGTAAAATTGTACAAAGCCACTTCAATAGCTTTGGCCCTGGGCTAGACTACCAATTGGATAATTATATTGCACAATTGGACACCCTTTTAAGGGCCTTTGAGTAGCTGATAAATATTAGTGGGTGGTGGCAGCTGGTACTGCCATATAGTCTGGGGAAAAGGGGCACAGATGGAGAACCTGTGCCAGCCTTCCTCAGGAGTGTCTGTGTGGTTGTATAAACTCTTCTCAAAGTGTGTGTGTGTGTGTGTGTGTGTGTGTGTGTGTGTGTGTGTGTGTGTGTGTGTGTGTGTGTGTGTGTGTCAGCAACTTGGGCAGGGACACAAAGCAATAGTTGGACAGAGAGGGTGCTGGAGGTTTTAGTTTGCCCACTAGGCTGAGATCTGGACCCTATAGCTGTACCAGTGGGAAGTCTTATTGGGGACCTGGAGAGCAAGGGAGCGGCCAGCCCCGGACTGACTCTGATCTCTGTGTGCTCTTAAGGGAAATTATGCTTTACTGTGTGTATTTGTTATTCTTTCCTTCTATATAAAACGCCCCTCACTGGTGTTAGTGGTGAGGATTGAGGGTCCTTGATTGCTGGGCCAGGGCACGGGTGTCACAGCAACATTCTCCTATTATACACATCCCCCAAAAAGTATATATTGTTATTAAATTCATGCCCTGGTATACATGCTGTCTTAATTGTTGTGCTATTAAAATTAGTTCATGTGGTTGTCATGCACAGTAATCTTTATAAATAAACCATTAATAATAATAAAAATAAAAATAAAAAAAATAGCAGCAAAGTGTTATTTTTATAACAATTTATCTCTCCCATGCTTTTAGTTTCAGGATGGGAGCAATACTGACATGGTCGTTTAGTCCTGGTTGCCTGTATGCCTCTAGTTGCAGTTGCCATTTTACACTTTTGCTGGATTTTATTGCACTTCTTGAGCAACACTTGAAGTTTTTATGGCTTGGTTTTGGACTGTTTGACTTCCAGCAGCAAGTATTTATTACTTGGTAGACAGTCGGATTCCAGGTCAGGCCCACTCCATTTCGACCTCACTCCACTCCCCTACTCTACCCCCATTCCCACCTACCCCTGACCTCTCTACATTTATACTCTAACCTTCCTGATAGGGCCCTCCCCATACTCCAATTATCCAATCCCTGCCTTTGATCACTAATCCCTCCCCTCTCTTGCTCACCTTTCTTATCTCTCTCTCCTCCCACTTCCTCTTATCGCTATAGCACATATCAATTTCTCTCACTCCACCTCTTCCCAACCCTGTTGCTCATCACCTTCACTATTTTTCTGTTCTTCTCTTTCTCAGTCATCCAACCTAATATTCCTTCCCAAACCTTCTTATCTTTATTATAAAAACTCCCTATACTCAAAAATTACCCTCACCTCATCTCAAGAATATACCCACATAAACTAACTAGCATGTTAGTGTATCTCCTCTTACCTCCCTTTCTCTTCCTCCTCTCTAGGTTATCATCATGTCACACTAACCTACTGTACCCCTCCAATATCACCCACCCTTACTCAAGTAAATTCCTTTTACAATTCAACCCTGCATTTCCCTGTCTCCTCCTCTCTCTATCATACCTCCTACATTCAGTTTCACAAATTAAAACATTGCAAATATTCTCTCGCTCTCTTCCTCTAAACAAAAGATCTAACCTACTTCTTTCCACCATTATTTCTCTAAACCTAATTGTCTTTCTAGACCACTCCTCCTAGATGGGGACATCCACCCCAACCCTTGTCCATCCCCATCCTCCAACCTTACAACCTCCACCCCAACTATTGGCAATCAATCCCCCACCCCTCCAACTAAATACCTGTCTACTGTTTAAACTTACAAAGTCTCCCAAACAAAATAACAGAACTACATGCCTGGGGTGGCCCACCACTTTTCCCACATCTTAATTCTCTCAGAAACCTGATTCAAACCTCATAATACAAAGTCAAAGATTCTACACCCCCCCCCCAGGTATAACATCTTCTGACAAGACAGTCTTTCCAAAAAAGGGGGAGGTATTGCTATCATGTATTTAGAACAGCTCAACGTCTCCCACTCCCTCTACCCCTTCTAGACTTCTACCCTGCAGAATGTATCTTTCTCAGTTGTCACCTTAACCCACACAAAAAATGTACCATAGCATCTATCTACATACCTCCTGGTAACAATATTCTTATTCTTGAATCTATTGTATCCTGCATCTCCCAACATCTTTCTTATGAAACAATCATACTAGGTGACATAAATATTGACTGGAATAAACTCTCCCCCTACTCTCCTATCCTTAGTATATACCTCTTTGGTTTCAGTCAACTTATTACTACTTCCATCTGTTTCAATAAAAACTCCAGCTCCATTCTTGACTGGATCTTAACTTCCAACCCTAGTCATTACCATACTCCCACCACTTTACCAGACTCCTTAAGTGATCACCTCCCTATCTCAATACTAAGACTACCTTCTCAAGCCCCAAAACCTACCTTTATAGAGACTGCTGCAACTTGTCCAACTTTAACACAGAAACTTTCAATAAACAGCTCTCCCTTGTCAATTGGTCTTACTTGTATAACCTTCCTCTAAATTATGCCATTCCTGAGTTTAACAATACTTTCCTAAACATTATAAACAACCTAGCACCCATTAGAAAAATTAGGATCAAACCTAATCCTGCACCCTGGCTTTTTAAAGATACCCTTTTCACTATGAAACTTAGAGACACTACCTGGAAACAATGGACAAAGTCTAAATCTGTTTCTCTCTTCCTTAAATTCAAAGAACTAAGAAACCTTACTAAGAAACTTATTATCTGTGACAAAAATTCTATCAAGAAGCTAAATCCACCCACACTTCTAACCCAAAGAAATTTTAGTACACCATGAACAATATTTTCCATCCAGGGAAACCTTCTACCAATAAACCCTTCCCCAATAAAACTCCTCTCAAAACTGCCACTCTACTAAACAATTATTTCAGCAACTCACTTCATAAACTAACTCCCCCTGACAATATCCAGTCACAAACCAGACCCCCACCCCGTCATCCACTTGCCTCCACACAACCTTCTGCCTGAAACCTGTCTCCACTGGCTATATAAAGTCCCTCTTACAGAAACTTAAACCCTGCTCTCCTTCTTTTGACAACCTACCCCCCAATTTCTCAAACTTGCAGCCAATTACAACCTACCCCCCAATTTCTCAAACTTGCAGCCAGTTCCATAGCTTGTCCCTTCTCGGTCCTTATCAACCATTCTATTAAAGAATCCTCAGTCCCAGAAATTTGGAAATCCTTTAACACTATTCCACTGCACAAAAGTGGTAACTTCACTGGCCCTTCCAATTTCCATCCCATAGCCATCCTCTCCCCTCTCTCTAAAATTCCAGAGAAATGCATTCATAGGCAACTTCTTAAAAATCTACTTGAAAATCTCCTCACCCCTTCTCAGCATGGATTTAGGCCCCCACAACACATCCACTGCTCTACTATACTTCACTCAGACTATAGCAAAGGCAATAGATTATATTAAACTGGTATCATGTTTTTTTCGTTGACCTCTCCAAAGCTTCTGACACCATCTCCCACCCTAAGCTCCTTACTAACCTGGCTGAACTCAACCTTTCCACTTCCATCACTCTCTGGTTCTCTAGTTACCTTAACAACGCACTGCAGTCCGTTAGATGGCAGTCCTCCTGGTCACCTTTTTTACCTATCCAAACAAGTGCCCCAAGGATCCATTCTAGACTCCCTTCTCTTTAATATTTTACTAACAATCTTCCCTCTGCCTGCTACACTTCTTCACTGATCCAATACACCAACAACTCTTACTCTAAGTACCCTCTCTGACAGCCCTACTGAACTCCACTCCCTCACACAAACTTGTTTTAACACAATTGAACACTGGTTAATCAATAACCAACTGATCCTTAACCCAAAGGAAACTAAGCTCAGTCTTTTCCTTCCAAAATCTATGTCCAACCTTAAAACCTCCTTCAGTCTCTTTTCCCTTGACAACTCTATCATTCATGCAGACTATCCCACCAGACTTCTAGGAATTACAATTGATGATCAACTGAAATTTTACCACCACATCCAACAATCCATCAAAAAAAAAAACAATCAAAAATTTGACCTGCTGTATAGAAATACAAAATTCTTAACCATCACCTCTAGGACCTCACTTACTCAAGCCTACCTCCTCCCCTGCCTAACTTACACTTCATATTTACCCACCTACAAACAAATCTCTTAACCAAACTTGAACAAACTTATGACCAGATAGCAAGATTTGCCTGTAACTCGCCTTGCAAATCCCATCCCTGCATTCCTTGAATTCCCTCAACTATTCCAGCTGCTTTCACAACTACAGATGACACATTCCTTTCTTTACAAACCTGCAGACTGTCCCTTTCTGTCCACATACCTATCCCTATACACACCTTCTTGGTCTCTCCACAGTCCTGATCCAAAGGTTACTCGATGCCTACAGACCTAATAAAACAATAAGAAGTTTACTTTATAAATGCTCCTTAGACCAAACTTGGAGAAACTCCCAAATAATCTACACACCATCCAATGTTCGATCAATTTCAAAAGAGAATAAAAAAACACCTTGCAAACACTTCCTTCTGCACCTGTCACTATCCTACATAACCCATACTTCCCACAGAGCAACACATTACTCAAACCCCATCTCCTTCTATTCCTTAGCTATTATACACCCCACCCCTCCTCTATTCTTCTAACTGTTCTTCTTTCACTGTCTTGACACTTCTATATAGTTCCTCCCCCCTTTTATTTTTTCGCTTCCACTTTATACCCTTTCTCCCTCTCTACCAACTTGATTGAGTTTTTTAGGTGTTATTGAGTCTTATTTTTCCTTCTGATGCCGTATTGTAAATCCTCATTTTTTTGACCTATCCTTTATGTTAAATTTTATTATTTGTTAATTAACAGTATTGTACGAATTTATATAGTTATGTATTCATCTTACTATGTAAGTGTTTCTTAATTTTCTATTATGGCAGGAATGTATTTATATTTTTATTATTACTTGAATGTTAGCGTGTATGGCTGTCTTTGTGTGTGGAGCTTTTCTCCTCGGATCTCCACTGAAAATGGACCACCAGCCCACTTGGACTAATCCAGTCAACAAATAAATAAAGTAGAGAGAAATAAAAAGAAGGAAAAGGTGAGATGGGGTGTATGTAGGTATTAGAAGACAAGGAGCTAAAATCTTAGCCGGGAGAGCAGCAAATGCAAAACCAGCAGTCAGAGAGGTTTTCTTTTAGATGCAGCTTAAATAAATGAATGCTATACACTACCCTGATATTCATACTACAGTGCAGCATAAAATACCACAGGTCTTTGGCAAAAGCAAATGACTCAAATATTAATGAGTGGCCCACATGGGAACACAGGTTGCTTGTAAGTTTAACTATGTACTACTTTTTACAAGGTCTGTCTTGAATGTTTCCGGAACATGTTGTCTTTGCATCATGTTGACTGACTAGACGTAGCTGTGGAAGAAGTAGAGGAGGATCCAGTATGATGCTGAAGCTCCTCATGTTGCCTCCTTTTTCCTAGGTCCCACTGTCGATCGTGCAGATCAGGGCACACAACCCGTGTACGGCAGCTTTGCCTAGTCTGCAGTGTTAGCACAGCCACCATGGAAAAAGAGGGCTAGGGCAAACCAAAATAGTGTATCAGGTTGGTGTGGTCTTCCCTTACAGTATGCATATCATATACCAGTAGTGCTTGTTACCCTAGGTTCTCACAGAGTGGTGTACTCCCATTTCATTTCTCAATGGCTACTCATGGATCAGTCAGTACTTGCTGTAAAAAGGCCTTCCAGGCCAGTGAGATTATGGTATAAAGGTCTGATGAATTTGTGCACCTCTTCTTCCACCAGAACAAATGTTTCCTAACTGGCTCTAATGCTCCATCTTCCAAGGCCCAGTCTGAAATGCAGCAAAGGTTTACCATGTAAATCTGTGTCTATCTTTGCACAACACTGGCCAGTTTGTGCTTTATGTACGAACATCACTGTGTGTTAATTATTGTCAGGTATTTAGACAAAATTATTAAATGATATATCAAAAGCACCCCAGAAAACTAGCAGTTACAGCTCTCACTTACTTACCATTCCACAGTTTCAGTTGCAAGTCTCAGTAATAATTTTTTTCTTAGCAACTGTTGGGCTGCCTCTGACTTCTTTTTCCTGTGCTACCACTAGCTGCATATCCCACCACTTGATTTTAACTATGTTATCTCTCCTCCCCCTCACCTTGAAGAAGTCTAGATAGGGAAGCTGCTTAATGTGGCACCATTTTTAAAATACCATCATAGACGGTAGATGCTCCCCTGTTCCACAGCACTGTGTGCTTGCCACTTAAGTGATTCTTTTGTTGTATTTATGTTATCTCTGTTGTCCTAATGTACTAGCTGACTCCATGCAGAAATAATTACACCAACAGTTCTAACTTGCTTTAGAGATATTATATTATTTTTTTCCCATGTAGTGACTATAAAGCATAGTGTTCCAGCCTCAGGCGATTTGCTAATAGATAACATGAAAGCGACCATGTGGCTTGCTGTAAGCCAAAAGTTATATCATTAGGTGAACTGTTATATTCCTACTTATACTTTGTTTTTGCTGTTTTCTAGCTTATTTATGTTCTTTATCGTACAGTGTACTTCTATTTCACTTTCAGATATTGTGTTAGCTGGGTCTCCTGCAATTATAGCTATTTGTTACTGCATTTTCCTGTAGTGATGTAATTGCCTGCTTATTATTAGGTGAACTGTTACATTGTTACTTATATGTTGTTTTGCTGTTTTATAGCTTATGTTCTGTAGCGTATAGTGCAGTCTTCTATTTCACTCTTAGATATTGTGGCAGCCAGGTCTACTGCAAATATAGTTTTGATTTTACTGCATTTATCTGTAGTGATATAATTACCTGCTTAACTATTCTTTTACTCCATACCTACTTGCTGTATTTGTTTTGCTTTCCTGCTTTCTGCTACACTTCAAATCACATTTTTGTCTGTTTCCTTTTACCAAACTACCTATATTGTGTCTAAAATGTTCACCTTTAATAACCTTTCCAAGAAATTTCCTTCTGTACACCACTAACAACTTTTTTAACTCTCTTATTTTTCAGTCTGAAGTGCTGCTTGCTTTCCGCAGGTCCAGCCCTCCCTCCAACTGGTCCCATTCACCTAACTGCCTGTTGTACACTCAACTAAGGACATTCAGAACCTACAGTATAAGAACTGAAACCTACTACTAAGCTAATGTAGCTGTTTTTCCTGGGATAATACCTGTGAACAACTTCAATTTATTGGCATAGTACTACCTATATTAAGTGGTATGCACACTTGCAGGTACAGCAGCTGATAGTGTCTCCCCCTTTTTTTCTACTTCTTGTACTCCTTGTCTTGCTTAGTTTCTACCATTAGGTGGCAGTAAAACACCACTCTTTGAGGCTATTCCATTTATTAACAAGGCTCAGTCAAGCTGTTTTCCCCATGGAGACTCTAATTGAATCAGTATCTCCTAGCTGAAAGTGCTGCTTACAAAGCATAGTGTACTGCTGCTCTAATAACAAAAGCACCCCAAAAACTAGCAGCTACAGCTCTCACTTACTTATCATTCCACAGTTTCAGTTTGAAGTCTCACTAATACATTTTTTTCTTAGCAGCTGTTGGACTGGCTTTGCTCACTCTGCTCCCCTACCCTACCCTACCCTACCCTACCCTACCCTACCCACTTTCCACCCACTAATGCACCCTGCAGATTTAAATTTAGCAGTAACTTCACCCATCCAATCAACTTTCACCCACTCACACAATCCACTTCTGACTGTACCCTCCCCCTCCTCAATAACCTCATCCCCTTCCTTGGCCAATCTCCACCCATAACAGTACTTTCCACACTCCAAAACCTTTCTAAATTCATTTTACAAGTATGGCACACCCTACATACTCCACTCTCCCCAATCTGTTTCTAACTCTTGCCCTTAGCTTACTAATTCTTATTACCTCCCCCAAATCTACACTTCACCCCAAAGCTAGTACTTCTACAACTTCACCCCTATGCAGTAACAAACCATTAAGCAGCTTCCAGTCATCCAGCCTACTTGAATACTATTTCATTCATCAAAACTAAAAATATTGCCCTATACCATCATAAATAAAAACATCTACCACTATCTAGCAACCTATAACAAAAAACATTCTTCCAAAGCACTCTCTTAACAACCAAAACAGAATATCCCTATGTGGTGACATCCACCTCAACCCAGGACCCTCAGGCATAACTAGACTCAACCAAACTCCATTTTTACAGATCTATTCTTAGCAACCTTAAACATTTGTATGGTTGATTGACACAATACACCCCTGAAATCCTAGTAGTCACCAAACCCTGGCTAAAACCCCAAATCCAAGATATTGAAATAACACCCCCAGGTTATAACATACTATGGAAAGATAGAAGCAACAAAAAAGGAGGTGGGGAATTCTTAATCTATGCTGACTGTCTCACAATACTACCCTTCCAGAAAACACTCCCATCATTTTCAAATGCTGAAATCCTAATAGGAACCCTACAAACTAACAAATCTAAACAGCTATTCATAGTTAGTCTGTATATCCCACCAGGACAAAGTATCCAAACCCTTGAGGACATCCTGGCCTGGATGTCAGAAAATATATGCAACAAAACTATTATTATGGGAGATGTAAACATCAGTTGGCAAGATTTAGTAACAGGCTCCCCAGCAAACAGCGTAAACCTCTACAAGTTCACCCAACTCGTCACCAACCCTACCAGAATGTTCAACAGCAATACACCAGGAGCCACCCTCAACTGGATCTTAGTTTCAGGTCCACTTAAATACTCAAATCTAAAGACCTTACCCAATATACTCAGCGACCACTTCAAATATGTCCAAATCTCATAACTATAAAGTCACCAGAAACCTAAAACATTTTGATCAACAAGAATTTACCAACATTCTGAAACTCTTAGATTGGCACACACTAAAAACTCTTCACATTGGATGATGCCTTATACTATTTTAATTAAATATTCCTAGACACACTCAACAACCTAGCCCCTCCTAGTACTAAAAGAGTAACATCAAACCATGCTCCCTGGCTAACAAAGGCCACTAAACAATTCCTACAAAATAGGGACAAGGCCTGGAAAGAATGGCATAAAAACAAAAATGAATGTAACATACTTTGATGCAAACAGTTACAAAACAAAGCTAAAAGCTAGTATGTACTGACAAGAGAAACTATTTCTATAACCAACTGACTAACCATAGAAACAACCCAAAACAATTCTGGAAAAGCATCACTAATCTCCTTTCCCCTGGTACCAAACAAAACCCATCGCCATGCCCAGAGAAACACCATCACAAGTAGCCACTATGCATAACTCACATTTTATAAATAGCATACACAAATTAATAACAGACTCCTCTCCCTCTACCCTCACCTTATCAAATTCAGTTCCCCCTCCTCCTCTACCCCACCAAAGCAGTCCTCACTTAGAAAGATCCTGACCCCCCCATAGACAATTCTTTTACCATTCACCAAAGCAATATTACACCATCTAACCTCTTCTCACTACAATAATACCAACCACAGAAATTCAGAGACTCCTAAAAAATTAAAACCATGCTCTCTGTCCTCTGATAACCTCCCACCAGAATACTTAAAACTTGCTGCCAAGGCTATAGCATACACTGTTAGCATTCTGATCAATCGCTCAGTGACAGAATCATATGTCCCCAACCTCTGGAAAAAATCCATAATCACCCACTTCACAAAGCAGGTAACTCCAATGAGCCCTATAACTATCATCCAATCTCTATCGTCTCCACACTATCCAAACTCCTCAAAAAGTGTATCCATAAACAATTACTTCACTATCTTACACACAACCTACTCACCCCCACCCGACATGGTTTCTGCCCCTCACATAGGACAAGCACTGCACTTATGTCCTTCGTGGTTGCTGTACAAAGATCCATCAACTCAGGTAATATTACTTTGGTAGTACTACTAGACCTGTCAAAGGCTTTCAATACAGAATCACACAAAATATTTCTACAACACCTTTCTAATATCAGCTGCACCTGAACCACCCACCAATAGCTTAATAGCTACCTTACTAACAGGCAACAATGTGTAAAATGGCAAAATACTCTATCAGAATGCCAACCCAACCAGACTGGAGTACCACAAGGGTTCATACTTTGACCTTTTCTCTTTAACATATTTAAAAACAACCTTCACACTGATTCTCCTCTTAACTCTATTATCCAATATGCAGATGATACTACCATCATCTCCTCCTCAAATAACCTCCAACAAATAACCCAAGATACCTTCGCAGCAACCAAAGCCTGGTTAGCCAAATCACAGCTACTTCTGAATGCCAAAAAACAAAACTTCTGCTCTTTGCAGCAAAACCATTCTGACCTAACTCTCACTTTCATATTTTCTTCCAAAGCAACACAGAAATTGAAATTGTATCCCATGCTCAACTATTAGGTATTACCACTGACAATAAACTTACATTTGAACCCTATACTGGTAATGCCATTAAAGAAAGCACTGCAAATTATGAGCCCTATACAGACAAACATTTCATGGACAGCACCACCAAAAAAGCTCTCACTAACACATACTTTCTCCCTCCCTATTATATGATGCCCCCAATTTTACTAACCAGCACTCATCTCTACAAAATAAGCTACAGTCTTGCTACTTAAAATCACCAAATTTGCCACAGGCAGCTAATACCGCTCACATCTCTGCCGAGCCTTAAGAGAATTAAACTGGCTGCAATTTCCACATCACCCTAACCTCATTCAACTGTCCATAGCACATAAAATTGTCTACAATCCAAGCAACTGCCCTCAAGAACATTTTAATACCCTATAGCCCCATCAGAACCCTTCACTCTGAAAATAAACAACTCATAACTGTACATGTACCAAACAAAAGAGACGGACACTGCCTTTACTCACACATTGTTGCTAAACTATGGCACTCACTTCCAACCAGCATAAACACCATTAGCTGCTTCAACAAATTTAAACTCACCCTAAAGAACTACCTACTAAATACTAAAATCTGCCCCTGCACCTACCCAAATAGATAAACATCCTACTCTCCTTCAGCCTGCCTCAAGCTTACCCCAATCTTTACCCATCAAAACCAGTAGGAAACTCTTTTTGAGCTATAAGTTACTTTAAACAACTCCTTTCTTACTATAAATCTCACTAACCTTAACTATCATTCAAATCTCTCACCCCTTTAAAACTACCCACTAGTGATTTTTCTTTCCCTTTATTAATTCTTTCAACCTTACACGACCCATCTAGTGATCTTTTCCTTTCTTAACTTTTAACCTATTTCAATAATTACAAAAAAAATGTGTATCTTGTAAATTACTCTGTTTTTCTCTCTGATTCCCATAATTTATTAGTCTGTTTCTCATTTTATCTTGTACTGTATTGTACTGTAATTTCTGTACATTCTGTAAATTATTGTAAAATACTGTGCAATCATAAAGTGTTTGGGGAGCTTTTCTCCCCAGGTCTCCAATAAAAATGGACTCCTATCCCAGTCTGACTTTCCTGGTCAACAAATGTCAATCAATAAATAAATAAATATTCCCCCGGATTCTGCATGCCTTGCATGGCATGCAGGATTAGTGCAGGAGCTGTATCAGGCAATATGTCTGCCATGCGATCCAGGAACAGCCTGCAGGGGCGTGCATGAGCACTCCTGCACTAGTCCTGCACGGACTAAGCCCCTGTATGCAAATTAGCCCATTTGCAGGAGAAATACATGCAAATTAGATGAAATTGTGATCCAGGAAGCTTGAAACCGGCCGTGCAGGACTAGTGTAATCTGCAGAAATGTACTCGGTTAGTAACTGAGTACATTTCTGCAAAATCCAAAACGGTGCCATGACAGCTCCAAGTAAAGGCTGCATATCAGTCAGAAAGCATGCCAATGGTCAAGTATAAGGCCATTGGCATTGCAAACAGCTTACAAAATAAAAAAATCAACTTTTATTTTTTTTTTAGCCAATCTCGGCTGTTTAAGCATAGGGCAGCGGTGCACAAATGGGATCGGGGGAAATAATAAAATAAACCTAAAATAAGCATTCTAACTAAAATCACTATTCTGCCATGAAAGTCAATGGCAGGCAGAAGACAACATGGCCAGTGAGTAGTGG
Organism: Protopterus annectens; assembly: GCF_019279795.1. Classification (NCBI taxonomy): domain Eukaryota; kingdom Metazoa; phylum Chordata; order Ceratodontiformes; family Protopteridae; genus Protopterus; species Protopterus annectens. Next base: position 453,948,948 of record NC_056748.1, on the reverse strand, counting down.
TTGCTAAGGGGGGAGGCTCAGTGTTAGACATGTAACTATGCATTAGCAGGCAATCCTATGCAAATGAGGGGAATGATAGTGAATCCCAGTTTTCCCCAGCATGCTAGTCCGGTCCCAACAGTGTAAGAGTAGGAATAGCTTGGTACAAGCCTAGGATTTAGCTGACATCATGGGGGTGTGTGTCAGGCATACTGTAAGTGGATTGGAGCCCTGTGGCTCAGGTTTGCTCCTATCTAAGCACAGCTAAGCAAGGGGGTGTGCCTGAGTCTGCCTAGCACTCTTTACATTGCCTAAGTGGGTGTGCATGCCACGTGCCAGGTTTTAAAGGAAAATAAAAATGTTAAACCAGGAAATAGCAGCTCTGTGCACATTTGAGCACTCTGTGTGCGGCGCGCCCCTGAGCTTAAACAGGAAGGCAATGGGAAGGGAAAACAGTAGTAGGAAGGTAATCTAAGAGAACTAGCATAGCTGGCAGGTGAAATGTATCAGAATCAGCCAATTACACAGGCAGCAGACCAGCCCAGAACACTACTATAAACCATGCAAACACCTTCCACTCTGGTTTTTCCATACTCTACACTACTGGTGTACATAAGTGGGGAACTTTTAACAAACAAAACAACAAAATGATAGGGGCTGCAATAGCTATCATACAACAACTTGTGGAAAAGGCTGAGGGTGGTGAGGATGTGAATGCTGTCGACCAACCCTTAGTGAGGAGACGGGGAAGAGTGTACAGTCCCAGGGTAACCTACAAGGGGCTACATGAGCTGGAGATAGTGGAGCACTATAGGGTGGACAGGGACCTCCTACAGCAAATTGTTGAGCTGTGCTGGCCATGCCTGACACATAGAACTAACAGGGGGAACCCATCCCAGTGGATACCAAGGTATATGTAGGCCTAAGAATACTAGCTACAGGTACCTCCCAAAGGCCAACTGGGGATATGATGGGAATCTCACAGGCATCAGCATCCAGGGTACTCCACCAGTTCCTGGATGCCATGTTAGCACATGTCAGTGAGCATGTATATTTCCCCAACACCCGTGAGGCATTGGCCAGCAGTATGCAAATGTTCCACCAAATAGCAGAATACCCTGAGGTAGTGGGTGCTATAGACTGCATGCACATAAGCATCAAAGCACCACCCTGTGAGTGGAGTAGGGTCTACACCAACCGCAAGGGCTTCCCCTCCATCAACTGCCAGGTTGTGTGCAATGCCCAGGGCATAATAATGAATGTGTGTGCTGGCAGCCCTGGAAGCTATCACAATTCCCACATCTGGCATCTGACACAGCTGTACCAGAGATTTGCCAATGGGGACATCCCTTATGGTCACCTAGTGGGGGATGCTGGATACGCACTGGAGCCATGGCTGATGACACCCATCAGAAAAGCACACACACCCGCACAAGAACTCCATAATGAGGCACATGCACAGACCAGAATTATAGTAGAGCATGTGTTTGGGATGCTCAAGTCACGGTTCCGGTGCCTGGACACATCTGGTGAAGCCTTGCAGTACTCACCAGCTACATGTAGCCAAATTGTCATTGTATGCCCCATGCTACACAATATGATCCTGCGGATACAGCTGCTGCAGGAACAGCACGGGGCAGGGCCACTCAGCCCTCCACCATTGCCAATGCCAGCACAGGCACAGAGTGACTCAGATGAGGAACAACTTGAGCCTGCCCCAGTAGGCCGAAGGAGGCATGCCCAGTATGCCCTGGCCTTGGCAAAGTGGCAATGCATAGCACATACACTAACACAGGAGGGACCCAGGGAATAACACCTCTCTCTGACTCTTACATACAGTGAAAGGGATGCCAAACATGACACTACCTGTGCTCCATCATGTGTAGGGAGTGTACTATGTGCACCCAACATAGGCAGCCCTGCAGCACCACCCTCAATACTGGGACACCCACAAGGTAAGTGACTCACACATGCCAGTCAGGGGTGTTCACATACCCAACAACAGTCACAGCCAGCAGGACAGGTGTAGACAAACACAAACAAAGGTTGTGCTATGGCCTCTGAGTGATGCCTATGGGTAACCTCCCCCCAGGCCTACACAGACAAACCACAGCAGGTCAGGCAGTGGGACGTTAGTTCTGAAGGGTAGGAAGTCAGAAACTAATATGTAGGCAAATCTAAGCTAAGATCTGTAGTACACGGGTATGCCTCTAGTCAGCATGATAGGTTGGAATACAGAATGAAATAGAGTACCTGACATACCAGTACAGTCATAGCAAATGTGCACAAGTGTCAGGTGTGCCCCCACCAACCTACGTAGTAATGTAATAACAGTCCGGTGTGCCCCCATCCTACGTACACATGTAGAAACAGTCAGGTGTGCCCCCCAATTCTGTGCAGAAATGTAGAAGTAGTCGGGTGTGCCCCCCATCCTACATAGAAATGTAGTAACAGTCAGGTGTGCCCCCCAATCCTGTGTAGAAATGTAGAAATAGCCAGGTGTAAACCCCATCCTACGTTGAAATGTAGTAACAGTCAGGTGTGCCCCCCAATCATGTGAAGAAATGTAAAAATAGTCAGGTGTGCCTCCCCATCCCAAGTAGAAATGTAGTAACAGTCAGGTGTGCCCCCCAATCCTGTGTAGATATGTAGAAATAGTCAGGTGTGCCCCCCCCAGTCCTGTGTAGGAATGCAGAAACAGTCAGGTGTGCTCCCCCAACCCTACTTAATTATGTAGTAATGGTCTGGTGTGCCCCCAATGTGATGTACACACAATGTAACAGTCAGGTGTGCCCCCCCCCACAACCCTATGTAGAAATGTAGTAACATATATGTGTATGTCTAATACCAGTGGAGCACTGATGCACAGAGGTGGCCAAGGTAGCAGGATAGGTTGTAGCATCTGAACAATATGCATGTATGTGTGTGTTAGGTTGGTGTGTGTCCCATATTGTGTGAAAGTGATCAGTATGTATGCATGTTGAGGTAAGCCTGGTGGTCATTGCCCACTACCGCTGATGACAGGGACAAGTCCTCACAACTGTAGTGCCATACACAATTCCCACTGGTATAACACAAGCTAGCAGTAAGCCATTGCAAATGCATGGTAGTAATATTAATATGTGTCACCATCTGAAAGACTGACATGGCATGGCTGTTGGTCTACCCATACAAGCAGTACACAGGGGAAAGTACCCCAGACATACAGTATATATTGTGTCACTGTGAAATGGACACACACTTGGAAACGTACATACAGGTATGCATCACATTATTTGGTCCTGTAGTAGGGGATACTGCTGTTGTCTGCCCAAACACTCGCAGATCACAAAGGAGGTAGGACTGATGTATTGGGAAACAGGTGATGTACCTGCACATGCAAGCATAACTGGAATGCCCAATGCATATCTATGTGTCAGATGCAAGTAGTGTTCATAGCACACATGCACCCAGCTCATCCAAACACCACCCACAGGTACCTCTCTGGTCATATCCCTGCTGCGGGTAATGGGTACAGTAAGACCCCACCTGTATATGGCAACAGCGGAAGACTGTATCATGCAGTGCAGGTGTCCCATGCAGGTGTGTCCCTAGTGGTAGGTAGCACTCTGCAGCATCCACACCACCTGAGCAAGACTGTTAGGAGGTATTGGCATGAACACCTATCACACTTACCCTGTCACCCCAGGGGAATATACTGTATGGTGATCTGGGACTATAGGACTGACAGAATGCAACGACCTGCCACATCTGGCATGCAGCAACACCTAATGCCCCACAGGCATCTGCCAAAGTCCTGTGTCTCACATGTACTGCCAATGCATGTTATGTCACGGACACCCAAATAACAACATAACACACTCCATATAAGCCATATGCAAGGTCATGTGGACAATCAACAGTAACATGTCCACCATGCCCCACTGCATGAACTGTGGACCAACACTAACACACACCTGTGATAGGGTGATCCCCTTAGGTTAAGTATCAGAGAATGTAAGTATAAATGTACGGAAGAGATTAGAATAAGAGGGGGGAGGGAGCATGGGCAGCATGGAATGTGCATGTTCCAACACCAAGCTGTGTGCACACACTATCCCTGGCTGCAAACACATACATGGGTGGCTACACACCTGCCCATACACCACAATAGGGTAAATGTCCTGACCCATGGCCCTTGGCCCTGGCTGACCTGTGCAAATCTGTACAGCTGTGAGGCATTGCCACAGCAAGATAAGCCCATACTGTCATGCTGATGGGTGTACAAGTATGGGATCCTCTGCCAGTACTGTACCAAGGTGCTGAACTGGATACACAAACCCAGCACCAAGTGTCTGCAGATCCCCCTCCAGAATGGCATAACTTACCATGAATACGTAAGTGTCTGCCCACAATACTGGACACAGCCACAGTCACCCTTGTCCCCAAAGACATCACTGTGAGCAAGAATGTCCACCTGACATTAGATGAGGAGAGTAAACATCACTGTGTATAACAGTACATGTCTGAATATCTCTGCTAACAGCAGTACCATGCAGCTGAAGCAGCACAGACACAGTCACCTACAGTACACACTATCCCATGCACAGTTTGTCCCCATATTGCCAAATGATCGATGGATACCCTGCAAAGACATTATGCTACCTGTAGGTATACAACATGAAGGTCTGCACTGCAGTACAAACTACCTGGACTCAATCTACACATTCAATACAGACTGGCATACTGGGTATGCTCACACACTTAGAGAAATGAAGGCAATGTCAGTCAACAACATACTGAAAGGTCATACTGGGCATGCTCACACACTTAAACAAATGAAGGCCATGTCTGCAAACACCAGTGGACCAGACATATCTGGCAGTTGCAGATGTTAGTGCAGACACTCCTCAGTATGCACCACTCATGCGTTGCACACACACAGTGGATAGGAGTACAGACATATATCTAAGGACAACACACTATAATAAGCCAAAGGTAGATGTACATAGATGTGTGGAAGAGGGTGACTGTGACAAGGAGCCATCCAGGCCTATCCCAGCCAGCACACAGCCAAAGGGCCACAACCACATGAGGTTCAAATGTCACTCACTGTAGATACTAGCCACTGGTATCTGTCAGCATTACAGACCATGTGGTGCAAGTGCTAGCTTTGCAACATGACTGCACGAGGAAGTAGTCATCTAACAGCTGTATACCTGTGAAATATGACCCTGTGTGTGCCCACATGTGGTGTGTTAACCTCTTGATGAATAGGTTATGGCCCATGCACACACACTGCCCTCCCCTTAGCCCTACTATGACAAGCCTGCTGAGGTCATCCACTGTGAAATACACCTTTGATAGAACTGTAACCCAGTAATCTCTGTGGCATGTCATATAACTGCGTACTGCTGTAGTGTGAACAATTAGTTAGTTAGGAGTTCTAATCCCAGACATGGCAACTGTCTGTGTGTCCCTGTCCATGTAGGGAGCAATGCTTTTTAGGCCAGTCACACTCACTACAATTCAAATGCCCTACTTTGTCAAGGCTGCTGATGTCATACACTGTGAAATACACCTTTCAGAAAGCTGTAGCCCAGTAATCTCTGTGGCACATGCTATAACTGCATACTGCTGTAGTGTGATAAACTGATAAGGTAGGAGTCCTAATCTCAAGCATGTCAAGTGTGTGTCACTGTCTGTGTAGAGAGCAATGCTTTATAGGCTAGTTACACTCACTACAATGAAATTGCCCTACTTTGTCAAGGCTGCTGATGTCATACACTGTGAAATGCACCTTTTGGAAAGGTGGAGCCCAGTAATCTCTGTGGACATCTTATAACTGCATACTGCTGTAGTGTGATGAACTAGTGAGGTAGGAGTTCTAATCTCAGACATGGCAACTGTGTGTGTGTGTTTGTGTGTGTGTCTCTGTCTGTGTAGGGAACAATGCATTTTAGCCTAGCCACACCCACTACAATTCAAATGCCTTACTTTGGCAATCCTGCTGATGTCATTCATTGTGAAATACACATTTGGGGAAGGAGTACTCCAGTAATCCCAGTGGTGCATCCTATAGCAGCATCATGCTGTAGTGTAATATAGAACTCTGGTAGGGTTTCTATTCCCACACATGTCAGTAGTGGATGTTTTGGGTGTGTTTCAAAGTCTGTGTAGGGAGCAATGCATTTAACCTAGCCACACTCACTACAATTCAAATGCTCTACTTTGGCAATTCTGCTATCATTCAGTGTGAAATACACCTTTGGGGAAGGAGTTCTCCAGTAATCCCTGGGGTGCATCCTATAACAGCGTCATGCTGTAGTGTGATTTAGAATTCTGGTAGGGGTTCTATTCCCACACATGTCAGTTGTTGGTGTTTTGTGTGTGTTTCAATGTCTATGTAGGGAGCAATGCATTTTATCAAAAAAAAAAACAAAACAAAAAAAAAACAAAAAAGGCAGAAACACAGCAAAAACTGTTTGAATTTCCTTTACTTTAACACACTGGTACCTCAGCCATTCACCTTCAATGGACAAAATACAAATAAAAACAACCAATTTTATATACATAGGTTCAAACTCCAATTAATCCAATTAAATACTGATTGAAAAATTACATCTTGTTTAAAATGCTGCATACACATTTTTTTAAAGTAATACATATACATTTTATTAAACACAGCCATCCTAAACATTTTAAATAACTTATTTTAAATAACTCATTTTAAATACAAATTATTCAAAATTGATTAATGAACTATTTTACTAAACCTTTTTATGGAATATATCCTTTATAATAGACTAAGTAAACATGACAATAAAAGTCTCATTCATTCAAACATTTATAAATTTATAAATATGAAAAATAATTATTTCAATAAAATTTCATATATTAACATCAAGATTGAGACCCCTAGGAAACAATGTCCCATAATTGCAAATGAACTTACTTTCTAACTCATTCAACCTTCTCACCATATCACCCCCCCCAACTAACACAGGTTGTGCCAAAATACTAAAGAAAAAGGAACTAGTGCTCCCCACATGGATGTTCACAAAATGTTCAGCAACTGGACTCTTAAAGTTTCTATTGGTAGTGTCCCTTAAATGTTCCATGAGCCTAACTTTTACTGCTCTTTTTGTTTAACCAATATACCATTTTACATTTACGCATCCACACCCCACAATATAAACTATCCCACAGGAATTACACCCAAAATTACCCCTACAGGTGCATTGTCTACCATTTATAAATGTGCCAGAGACAAGCTCCACGTGGGTTTACAGAGTGGTCCTAGCAGCAAGGAACTCGAAAAAGTGACTACTTTCTGGATTTAAGTATCTTTGCTTTTTTTCACTGAAAATAGCTTCTGCTGCTTACTTTAAACTAGCCTGAACTGTTTTTTTACTGATTACTGCATTTATTTTAAAAATTGCACTTAAAGTTACATTTAGTCAAATTCAGTCGAAAGTTTGCTTGTTTGTTTGTTTAATTGAACTGTGGAGGCTGCCCACTAAAGTGTGCTAGCCTGTGTAACTAATTTATCACTGTCTGTGCATTTTCTGTGTATTTCTGCAAAAAAAAAAAACAAAAAAAAAAAATAATCCTTGTTTTCCCGCCTTTTTCGACTAGTTTAGACCAGTATACAGGCATTGCTGTATTCTGGGCTGTGGTGTAGTTCCTGTGTTGTCCATTACCTTACTTGGATAAAAGGAAGTTTCTTTGCTCACCAGTGGGAGTGGGGAGCCTTGAGCAGCCTACCTATCCTTGGGGGAAGTGACCTCAGCACAAGAAGCTGTTAGTAATTGGTTGTTTGGGACCATTCCTAGCTCTTTTGTAGTTCACTGCTTAAAATCCGCCTCTGGGCATTTTTTTCTGGCTATACTGCTCAGACAAGCTCCACGTGGGTTTACAGAGTGGTCCTAGCAGCAAGGAACTCGAAAAAGCGACTACTTTCTGGATTTAAGTATCTTTGCTTTTTTTTCACTGAAAATAGCTTCTGCTGCTTACTTTAAACTAGCCTCAACTGTTTTTTTTTACTGATTACTGCATTTATTTTAAAAATTCACTTAAAATTACATTTAGTCGAATTTAGTCGAAAGTTTGCTTGTTTGTTTGTTTAATTGAACTGTGGAGGCTGCCCACTAAAGTGTGCTAGCCTATGTAACTAATTTATCACTGTCTCTGCATTTTGTGTGTATTTCTGCAAAACAAAAAACAAAAAAACAAAAAAAATAATCCTTGTTTTCCCGCCTTTTTCGACTAGTTTAGACCAGTATACAGGCATTGCTGTATTCTGGGCTGTGGTGTAGTTCCTGTGTTGTCCATTACCTTACTTGGATAAAAGGAAGTTTCTTTGCTCACCAGTGGGAGTGGGGAGCCTTGAGCAGCCTACCTATCCTTGGGGGAAGTGACCTCAGCACAAGAAGCTGTTAGTAATTGGTTGTTTGGGACCATTCCTAGTTCTTTTGTAGTTCACTGCTTAAAATCCGCCTTTGCACGGCTTTGCGCGGTCGTGCGCATAAACAAGGTTAAACTTGGTTAAACAAGGTTAAACTTTTTCTGGCTCCGCCAAGTCTGCTCTTCAATTTTTCCCTTAGAACTGTTCTACTTGCAATCTAAACAGCCTATACTCTATCTGAAAAGCTCAGCACTTGCTCCTAAAGCATTTTGTATACAGGTAAAGCACTCTTAAACAAGCGTAAAGTACTTCATTCACCTAAATTCTGTTGAGTACCCATTTCCCTATAGGTCCTTTCTGACTCAGTTACACAGCAATCTTTTTCACTATTTCTAGCATGTCGAAGGGTCAGTTGCTAGCGTCCTCTCCTGTTCAGCTGGTGAATCTGGGAATCTTGAGGCAATGTTACAATTGCCTCATGTACACAGACAACCCTCTCCTCCTCCCAACAAATACAAATATATGCGAGATGCAACTATATAGCCAAACTGGAGGCTGAGTTCTCTCAATTCAGTACTGGCAAGACCAGTCAGGAGGAGAAGGTAACCACGCACACCACAAACCCAGTCTCACATAGAACTATCACAACTGCAAACCAAACACATAAACACACAAAAACATACTGAGGCTGATTAAAATCTACCAAAACAACAGAGGCCTCCAAAGCAGACACCCAAGCAACCACCACCTCAAGACATAGCAAATGCAACACATAGTTCACAAAGTCAGTGTGCTAAACAGTCACAGCCCTTAAGGCCAAACAACATGCCAGACACACTTGTAATAGGTGACTCCATAGTCAGGCACACTGACATCCCGCTCACCAGACTGAACAAGGAGAAGGTCACAGTAAGCTGCCTGTCGGGAGCTAGAATCCGCCACATAACACAAGCACTCAGGTCACTCCACAGCAAGTACAAATATGACTCAGTCATTGTACATGCAGGTGTAAACGACCTGAGGCACCTCCATGGACTACATGAAAAGAGACATAGAGGAGCTCTCTGATTATGTAGCCCAGGCCGGTATGACCCTGACCCTGAGCAGCATCTTACCCTCACCAAGAATGATGCCACAGTACAAAGACAAAATGATCAGTTTTAACAATTTGCTTAATTACTGGTGTCATTCTAAGGGGATCCAGTGTCTGTCTGCTTGGGATGACATGCTTGACAAGCTACGCTGCTTCGCAAGGGATGGTTTGCACCTGTCACCCCTGGGCTTCCGGATATTGGCCAAGGCTCTTGCCACCCCCATAGTGCCTTTTTTAGGCAAGGCTCAAATGACAAACCTACCTCCCTAGAAAACACAAGTGGAAAAAAACTAAGGGTAATGCTGCTCAATGCCAGAAGTCTAAATCTCAAGATGCACGCCCTCGAAGCCCTTCTCAGTATGGAGAACATCGATGTATGTGCAGTGACTGAAACCTGGTTCAAGGCTCCTGAGAGCTCTCCAGCACTATCAGGTTTTACCTCATATCATGCTTTCCGGCCCCAAAACTTGGACAGAACCACAAAAGGAGGGGGAGTATCCATTTTCATCAAAGATACCCACACCTCCAGGTTAGTGGCAACGCACGAAGCATTGGAGACTATCCAGGTGCAACTAACCATAGGCAAAACTGCCTTACAGTTTGTAGCATGCTACAGATCACCCTCTCAAACTCAGGAACCCCACACAGCCTTCCTGAAGTCACTGGAGAGTATGAATGTCTCTCCAAATACCATCATTTTGGGAGACTTCAACTACCCAAACATAGACTGGGAACATTACTCAAGCCCCAACACTCTAGCCCAAAGGTTCTTAGAATTCATAAACTCAAATGCAACGGAACAACTAGTCACCATTCCCACAAGAGGAGACAATATACTAGACCTGATCATCACAAACATGGGGACAAAATGCTCCACACCGGAAGTACATCCCTCTTTGGTAAGATCAGCCCATAAATTAATCTCACTGGAAATCCGCATCCCGCCCCCACCCCTTGCACAAAAGACCACAGTGAAGAACTTCTCAAAAGCAAACTTCACACTTCTTAAGACTGAAGTGGTATCTTTCAAGGCCCCTGGGCCAGTGGAAACCACAACCCACACTGCTGAATCCCTTGCAAATGCCTTCTATGGGCACCTTCAAGAATGCATGGATCATGCAGTCCCAAATAAAACCAAGACCCATTCCCCCAAAGGCAGGCGACCGGTCTGGTGGACCCCAGCCATAAACAAACTTTACAACAGAAGGAGGAAGCTACTACATGACAGAGCAAAATCCCTAAAAGGAAAGGCATCTCTGATCAGTACTAGCAAAAAACTACGATCACTCATAAAATCATCCAAGGCCAACTTTGAGAGAAAAATCGCAAATGACACAAAAGACAATCACAAGGCCTTCTTTAGCTATGTTAGAAACCTGGGTGGAAACTCCCAGATATGCTTAGAGTTAGTCCAAAATGACACAAAATACACTGAACCCACTGACATTGCCAACATTCTGGCAGACAGGTTCAGTGCAAATTTCTCCCCCCCCCCCCAAAAGGAGAAATAACTATCCCAGCAGAGTGTAGCCTCCCTAACATCTCAGATGCCCAGTCTCTAAAGCTAAAAACACAGCATCAATGGGACCGGATGGTGTCCCGGGCTGTGTGCTACATGAACTCCAAGAGGAACTAAACCCACACATCAGGCTGCTGTTTAATCTTAGCCTTACCACAGGATACGTACCCAAAGAGTGGCGTACGGCAACAGTGGTCCCACTTCACAAAGGCGGTGCTTCTACGGACCCTGGAAATTACCGCCCCATAAGCCTGACGAGCCTGGTCTGCAAAGCTATGGAGAGGGTCATTATGGAACTCATAAACAAAGACATTGGGGACCTACAGACATTGGATCCTACCCAATTTGGCTTTGTCAAGGGCAGATCCTGCCTTCTGAACTTGGTCGACTTTTTTGAAACATTCACTAAGGCCATTAATGAGGGTAAGGCAGTTCACACAGTGTACCTTGACCTTGCAAAAGCCTTTGACACAATACCCCACTCGGGCATCATAGACAAACTCACCAGCTTAAATGTAAACCCATATGTCACAAGATGGGTTGCAAACTGGCTCAAGGACAGAACCCACAGGGTCAGAGTTGCTGGAGCTATGTCAGACTCTAAGCCAGTCACAAGCGGTGTCCCACAGGGCTCAGTCCTGGGACCCCTCTTGTTCGGCATTTATTTTTCCGAGGTACAGGCAAACATAGGAGGATTGTGGCTGACAAAGTTCACAGATGACTGCAAACTGGGCGCCATAATTGATACTCCAGCGGACACAAACATCCTTCAGAGAGGCCTCATAGAAACGGATAATTGGTGCCAGAGCCATGGCCTTAAGTTAAACACCAAAAAATGTATAGTCATACCCTTTGGGAAAAACAAGGTACCGACAAATTACCACATAGGCGGTAATCCATTAAGTATGGAAGAGGTAATCAGGGACCTAGGGACCCAGGTTGGCAGTAACCTCTCATTTGACACTCACATTGCCAAAGTGGTTAGGAAGACCTTCTATATTGCCCACCTTATCATGAAGGGTTTCACATCTAGATCAAGAGAGGTCATTGTGCCCCTGTACTCTTCTCTTATCAGGCCAATGATTGAGTACAATGCCCCATTTGGGATGTATCTCACCCAACACCTGCAGCAGTTGGAAAGACCCCAAAAGTTCCTCACCAAGAGGATAAAGGGTCTTAAACATATGTCATATGCTGCCCGACTGAAAAACTCCAGCTCTATTCAGTCGCATACCGCCTACTCAGAGGTGATCTGTGCCTGATGTACAAGGCCATGTCCAATCCTGAATTAATGGACATGCTCCACCTCAGAAAATCCAAATCCATCAGAGCCATGAGAACAAGTGACTTAAACCTCAACACAGAAATAAATAGAACGTGCTGGAGGGACAGATTCATAACCCAGAGGCTCCCTACACTCTGGAACAGAATCCCAGTCCATGTTAGGCAGAGGCCCTCACTGACTCTATTCAAGAGAAATCTCGACGAGTGGATGGGAGATCGTAGGTTTACCCCGGGGGTCATCTCTTTGTCACTACTAGACAGAGGCATAGTAAACTAAACCCTAAAAGGGCGTAGTATTCTCATCCTAAGGGGTGGTGTAAGCCACATACACTCTGGCTAGGCTTATAAATGCCCTAGGGCAGATAGCCTAGTACGAACCTATGAACCTATGAACCTATAAGAAATGTTTTTGATAAAACTACATACCTTGCAGTGTCTACAAGCTGAAACACATATTAAAGCGCATCTGCCAAAACACTTCTGAAGAGAGGTTTAAAAAGAAATTTGTGAGGGAAGCTAATGATAGACTGGCTAAGCGGGGATACAAGGTTGAGCATTTAAATCAGGCGTTAAATGAGGCACTGGAAATAAAATCGGGGAAAAAAGCTATGAGTAGCCATAAATTTGTTATGAATAGGGATTCAGTTACCAGTGCCTGTGATGATAAAATGCTCTTCTTTGTTTCTCGATACTCAGGTTTTTCAGAGGCAATGAGAAGGGCGCATTTGGACCTCTGGTATATAGTTTGTGAAGATGTTACAGTTGGTAATCTGTTTCCAAAGTATGTTAGATTTTCATATGGTAGATATGCCAATTTAAAGGAACTATTGAATATGCCTTTAACTAGAGGCCCAAAAGCTGATGTAGGTGTTTCTGCTTGTAGACGCTGCAAGGTATGTAGTTTTATTAAAACATTTCTGGTACATTTATAAATGGTAGACAATGCACCTGTAGGGGTAATTTTGGGTGTAATTCCTGTGGGATAGTTTATATTGTGGGGTGTGGATGCGTAAATGTAAAATGGTATATTGGTTAAACAAAAAGAGCAGTAAAAGTTAGGATCATGGAACATTTAAGGGACATTACCAATAGAAACTTTAAGAGTCCAGTTGCTGAACATTTTGTGAACATCCATGGGGGGAGCACTAGTTCCTTTTTCTTTAGTATTTTGGCACAACCTGTGTTAGTTGGGGGGGGGGGTGATATGGTGAGAAGGTTGAATGAGTTAGAAAGTAAGTTTATTCTCAGTTATGGGACATTGTTTCCTAGGGGTCTCAATCTTGAGGTTAATATATGAAATTTTATTAAAATAATTTTTTGTCATATTTATAAATTTATTAATGTTTGAATTAATGAGACTTTTATTGTCATGTTTGCTTAGTCTATTATAAAGGATATATTCCATAAAAAAGTTTAGTAAAATAGCTCATTAATCAATTTTGAATAATTTGTATTTAAAATGAGTTATTTAAAGTAACTTATTTAAAATGTTTAGGATCGCTGTGTTTAATAAAATGTGTATGTATCACTTTAAAAAATGTGTATGCAGCATTTTAGCAAGATGTAATTTTTCAATCAGTATTTAATTGGGTTAATTGGGATTTGAACCTATGTATATAAAGTTGGTTGTTTGTATTTGTATGTTGTCCATTGAAGGTGAATGGCTGAGGTACCAGTGTGTTAAAGTAAAGGAAATTCAAACAGTTCTTGCTGTTTCTGCCTTTTTTGTTTTTTTGATATATGCTTTGGTGAAGTGGTGGAGTTGTGAAGAATATATTATTTTAGCAATGCATTTTAGCCTAGCCACACTCACTACAATTCAAATGTCCGACTTTGGCAATTCTGCTGATGTCATTCAGTGTGAAATACACCTTTGGGACAGAAGTACGCCAGTAATCTCTGTGGTGCGACCTATAACTGAATAGTGCTGTAGTGTAATAAACTAGTTAGGTAGGAATTCTAATCCCAGACATGACAGGTATGTGTCTGTTTTTGTAACTCGTATCCTGTGTGGAGGTGGGTGCAAGTGTTTAATAACTCGTCTCAATGTAGAGTGGGTTTTGCAGATTTCTTATATGGTGGCCCTAGTATATATCACAATGTCCACTGTACAGGGATAACAGATGTAAAATAGCCATATATCACAATGTCCACTGTACAGGGATAACAGATGTGAAATAGCCAACAGGCTGGGGTGCAAATCCATACCCCTACATGTGACATCAAGGCCAGGCAAACAAAGTTAGCAACCCTAGTATTACCCAGAGAACACTCTCAACCCATATCTCACACACACACACACACACACACACACACACACACACACACTTGCCTAGGCAACAGCCGCTATGTTGGTAGTACCCTGCATATTGCCCACTGATGGTAACCATGGTGTGATTGCAGTGGGCTACAGAGGCCATGGCACCCTATCCATCTGTCCAATAGGCACGTACATGCCGACAGTGCACCTTCCCCATGTTCCCCACTGGACACCTGCAACACCTGTGGTGCCATCAAATGTGACCCACAAAGGACATACCATGCCTGATAACATGCCCTGTATGGACAGATGCCACTGACACCAGGGAAAGCCAGTATCATGCTATCAATGTAAGTGCAGGGTAAACCTGCTGTCCATTACCAGTTTCCGCCACATTAGGCCAGGACTGGCACATCTCATGATAATCTGTGTACACAACATGGGCCAGACACCCCAGATACAGTTCCACATGTCACTGTACATGCATGTGGAAGGTGTGCACATCCAAGACACCATCCATGTCATGGACTAGGAACACATACATGGCTAGTAATGCATAGCATTGGCCACACACAATAGTCACCCAGGTGACTGGATGGTGAATACAATGTCCACCTGTGTGGGCAAATCCAGAAACTACACCCCTGAGCCACAATGCAGGCCATTGTCATGTGGGCTGAAGCCAAGGTATACCCATCACCTAGTCTTGCATAGCTGTCTGGCACAGTCGACCACTACACACCTGTGAAGTAATGCACCCATGCATGTCAGTACTGGCACCGTGTGTGTGTGTGTGTGTGTGTGTGTGTGTGTGTGTGTGTGTGTGTGTGTGTGTGTGTGTTGTATGATGCGTATGAACACATTCACACTCACTACAACCCCCATTGGCATACTGAAGCATGCTGTCCAATTTCAGACACCTCCACATACCCTTTGGCCATATAACCTCTGTATGACCCCTGTGGTGCATGTGATATGTGATAAATGCACAGTAATGTGTTGTGGCAATCTTGTTAGTGGTGAGTTGTATTCCTGGCCCTGCCATGTGTGTCAATGTGTGCGCATCCCTGTGAGAGTGTGGCTGTGTTGATACTGGCACCTGTTCATGCAGACAGGCATGTGTACTACACCTACCATATAGCTACCATATCCCTGTTGCAGATGCCACTCACCATCACATATATGTTTTGAGGGCTCCTCAGCATGTAATCTATGTAGCACATCTGATAACTGCATAGAAATGTGATATCATGACATAGTCATCAGGGGTTTGATACCCTGTGCTGGTAGGTGTGTGACACAAACATACTTGCATTTTACTCTCTCACCCCTTCCTGCCTTTATTTTTGCCTCTGTCTGCCTTTCTCACTCCCTCACTGGTGGATGTGGAGACCTACACCTGCTTTGCTTAGGCAGTAGCATGTGTATTTTAATTGATGCTCATGATCAGCTGATGGGCACTGCACAAATTGCAGCCCTCTTCTAGCTGATTGCATGTGGAACAGCTGTGGTAACATTCCCTTTGCCAATTGCATGAAAACACACTCCAATATCTAGGAACATCATGTTGGTGTTGGGCCTTTTCATTCACTGTGAGCAAGAACTTGTTCTGTTGTTTGGCAAACAGCATCTCAGATGGATTGGAGATTTACCTATAACAACATACACTGTGGAAACAGGGCCACACACAGGAGGGGGATGTGCCTGACCTGACTACAGACTGTAAGTGCTGCTATACTGCATTTGGAGAAATGTTGGTTTAACAGGGTGTGTGTAGATATGGCTGTCCTACATGTTTTAATAACTGCCATGTCAGTGCTATGTTTATGAGGGAAGCCCTTCTGTAGGGTCATCTGCAGACTGGGCAGTGTGTGGTGCCTTTTGTTTCATGTGTTACCCACAGAGCATCTATCTGTGGACTGCAGAAGCTAGTGTGAGGATTGCAGTCTTTAGATGGTGACAGCCGTGAGAGTTACTGACTTCATATCCCTCATAGGACATATCTTGCAATAAACCTTGTTACAGCAGTAAATGTATGAGGTTATCACAATCTACATTCCAACCTCCTGCTAATACGCATGTTACAGCTTTTCAACAGGCTGTACTTAGGAACTTACATTTTCCACCTTATGGCTTCAATATTCTGAAAGATAATATTCATGAGACTGAAAGACAGGCGCTTGAGGAATTGAGAAACAATAATGATATAGCGATTGTTAAGGCAGACAAAGGTGGGGCGGTAGTGGTTTTGGATATGGACTACTACACACAGGAAGGGTTACGACAGTTATCTGATAACAAATGCTATATGAAAATGGACATTGATCCTACCACTACTTTTAAAAAAGAGATAGATAATTTCTTGAGTAGTGCAGTTGAGAATGGTATTTTATCTGCTACCATTGTCAAACATTTGACGGTTAAAGATCCAAATAAACAGATACTGTACTTACTCCCTAAAATACATAAATCCTTGACTTCCCCACCGGGCCGACCTATTGTGTCTGGTCATGGTTCATTAACTGAACCACTTTCGGCCTTTTTGACAGAATATTTGAAACCATTGCTTGTCCATGTGAGAGCCAGAATCAAGGACACCACACAATTTTTACAAATTATAGCAGAGACTGAAATTGAATCCAACTGGCTGCTCTGTACATTAGACG
The DNA here is from genome assembly GCF_019279795.1 of Protopterus annectens. Classification (NCBI taxonomy): domain Eukaryota; kingdom Metazoa; phylum Chordata; order Ceratodontiformes; family Protopteridae; genus Protopterus; species Protopterus annectens. The sequence continues at coordinate 453,931,761 of NC_056748.1, read as the reverse complement.
TAAAATCTTTATACACCAGTATCCCACATTGGGCTGGTCTTCAAGCATTACAGTTTTGGCTTGAACAATCTAACTTATATCCTCCTGGATTCAATACACTTTTGATTTGTATGTGTGAGCATGTTCTGAATAAAAATATATTCTTTTTTCAAGGCGAATGCTATTGGCAGCTACAAGGCACTGCAATGGGGGCATCATTTGCCCCTATATATGCAGACCTGTTCATGGCCTACTTGGAGGAATATCTGATATATGACACATCTCACAACATTTACATCGTAGAAATGGATATCTGGCGCAGATATCTTGATGATTGTTGGATGGTGTGGCGGGCAGATACGGAATATCTTAAAGAATTTGTGGATTACTTGAACAGTAATATTTGGGGCATTGAATTTACAGTTAATAGCAATAGGACTACCATTGAATTTCTGGATGTTAATGTGTACAGAAAGCCTGATAACACACTAGGCACTAAAATATACAGGAAATATCCTGAATATAATACATTGCTACATGCCTCAAGTATGCATCCCCGCCACACTGTCCGGAACATCCCCAAATCTCAGTTTCGCCGTATTAAAAGAATCAATTCCAGTCAGGATGATTATGAGCTAGCCAGTTCGGATCTTGTGAATAGATTCCTTGATAAAGGGTATTCTGATTTTGATATCAGATCTGCCAAATATTGGTCTGATAAATTAACTAGGAACCAGCTTTTGGAATATCAGGACCGTCAAAAAAAAAAAAGGTGATACGGTCTTGAGATTAGTTACTACATATGGCAGAAATAATCAGATTATCAGAGGAGTTGTGGACAGAAATTGGAATATCTTGATGGCTAATGAGATTCTCAGACAATATCTTGGGACACGTTGCCAATTTTCTTACAGAAGGGGCAAAACTTTAAGTTCTATTTTCTCACATTTCAAACATCATGGTAGTGGAGGTGCCCGGTACAAACAATTAACAATGACGGGCAAAGAACTGATTGGTACCTTTCCTTGCGGACATTGTATGTCATGCACTGATATTAATAAAACAAAATCCTTTAGCAGTGCTAATACTAGCAAGGTATATGATTTAAAGTTTTTTGGAAACTGTTCGATGAGTTGGGTGATATATCTTGCCACTTGTCAATGTTCGGCGTTTTATGTAGGAAAAACCTCCCGGCCATTAAAAATTAGAATTGGGGAACATAGGAGTAATATTAGAAACAAGAAAATCACTAATGCTCTTTACCAACACACAGTTAAACATCCCACGGCCAAATTTAAGTTTACTATTATTGATCGGATAGTTGGTGATAGAAGTCACCAACAAGGATGGGAGAATATTTTGACACAAAAAGAAAAATATTGGATTGTACATTTGGGTGCATTATTCCCCCCTGGTATTAATGACCACCTTTAGTCTATCTTTATAGGTATTGCACTTTGTTGACCAAATGAATACACATTTGTCTCTCTACATACATTCTCTATATATATTTTTATACACATAGAAATATATTATTCAATGTTATATAATATGCAGTTTTCCGACTATGTATTTCATTGTGATTTTCATTTTTCCTTTTTTGAATGCATATATTTCACCTTTGGTGTTTAAGGTCTTATTAGACCATCATATTGTACTTTGGTGTGTTAGGTCTCAATAGACCATTATACTAAACTTTGATTGGATGATTTTTGTTTAACTGACACTATAAATAGTATCAGGTGCATTTGTTGGCTTTTTTACTTATTTTTCATGCTCCACTGAAGAAGGGGCAACCGAAACCGGTTTGGAGCTGGATATATCTTTATATCCTATGTGACTTTTCTAATAAACCATTTGGGACATTTATTGCTGGCCGTTGTGTGTTTTCGTAGTTTGGTTGGCCGTGCATTGCTCCACGTGAGAGGTTTGGTGTGGTTGTATATCACAGCAACATGTCAATATTGGCCCTGTTTATGTGCCTCCAGCCACAACTCTGTCAACCTTTGTACATATGTCATGCAGTAAGAGGTGCATATGTGCTATACACCATAATTAGTGACATCATAACTGATAATAAGCCAGTGAGATATCAGACTGTTACACATGTTATGTATAGTAAGGGATATATCTGATGACATCACCTGGACATTCTGCGGTTGTGTGTACAGTACTGAGGTCTGTGTACACAAGGTGAATGTCGACAATGTGTGTATTGATAATATGTACATTGGCCTGTGTACAGACTGTGGTAGATGTCATTGTTCTTGGTCCTGTTCTAGCTGAAGTTACATACTGCTCCACTGTATGTTACCCTATCAGCTTACATGTTTGTAGGGCCATTCACACACATGTTCCATACCACAGACAGGCATCAGACCACACTGTGTAGCGGCCCAGTATATGTAGGGTTAGTGTGTGAGTGGCACATATGAGGATGGTGTTGAACAAATAGTCCATATACTGTAATATAACTCTAGCGTACCATACGTGGCTGTGGATATGCACTTTCACACTGATGTATTGTACTCTGTGCTGTGACATGTCTGTAGAGCCTACCATATATGGAGGTACATGTGCATTACCCAATAGGAAATGTAGGCCAGTCTTGAGCTAGTCTGCCTGTAGCCTGCACAGTGCTTTGTTACATGCCTAGCAGCTTAGTGTATGTACCCACTGAGATGTCATGTCCAGATACTTGCCAGATGCACTGCTGCCGGTCCTCCCTTAACAGTCATGTGTGTCATACAGAGCAGTGGGGTGCTGTACAGATGTATGTCAATATCTAGTGGGTAGTATGTGGCCATGGCATATCTGTACCAGTAGTTATTATGTGTCAGGACAGACAGGAGTGTGTGAATGCATAACCTATGGGGGCAAATGTATACCAGTCATTACATGTTATACCCATTTACATGGCTAACATCCACATTGTCATGCTTGGTCCACATGTCTTAGACTAAGGGGTTCTGTGTATACCTCTGGACTGTCCAGAGTGTGTCAGAATGTCCACATATATTAGCCAATATCTCTGCTGTAGTCCACAGGAGCATTACATGCTAGCAGCAGTACTGTACTATGATGTCATTAGGATGCCTGTCAGTAGCCAATGGCACACATTTTAAAAGCAGATGTGACCTCCCACACACACCATGTCTGTGAAGACAATCCCTATTATAGAAGCAGTGGTTTACAAATATACCTGCTGTACACACCTGACACCCCCATGCACAGACAGCATTACAGACAGCAGGTAGCAATACCTCTTACAGGAGAACCTGCACACTCAGGCCTGCTACATAGTTGTAGGAGGTTCCAGAACTACAGACAGAGTGTAAGTAGAGTTGTGTTATGCTTTGTATAGTACTGGTGTTACAGGGTTTGTGTGTACTTAATAGTTTACCTTGGAATGCAGTCTGTCTGCATAGCTCTCAACTGTGGGCCTATCCTCTTGATGGCCAGATGTATGCCTATCATGTTTTGTCTGTCCATCACACAGGTCCTGTGTCAGATGTTTCACTAGCAGTGTGTGTGTTGAGTGCTATCAGTACATGGCTACATCCGTTTATGTTTCTAACCTCAAATCCCTGACTAAGGGTATGTTCCACACTATCCTGTAACACCAGTGACTTGCTTAGTGTATGGCAACAGTTTTCCCACATATGGGCCTGTGTTCCAGCCTCTGTCCTCCACCTACATTCCAAGCTTTGCACATATGACATGCTGTCAGGGGGCTGTTCTGTAGTGGGCTGTGAGTATATCACACTGGCATTCCTGCCATCAGTCCACTGCTGTTTTATCCCCCACAAATACAGTGGGGCTGGTGCGTCACCTACACAATACAAGTGTGCCCTATGCACTCCAGAGGCCAGTGTATGTAACAGTGGGGGGTCTATATTATATCATCGAATGCTTAAAAAAAGTGAACAATGAATAATCAAACCCATATAAGCGAAGGCTTACAATCTCGAAAGCTCAGAACAGTGATTTTTCTTTCCAAGGGAAAAAAATCGCTTTTCCAAAAAAAAGAAAAAAAGAAATTGAAATAATACATAAATTGGGTGGCTTCACCCCCCACCCCCCTACTTAAATATACCAACTCCGAGATTACACTACAGTGCTGAAAACGGCAAAGTAAAAGAAGCGGCCAAGCAAATTATTTCCCTGGGAAAGAATTCGCTTAAAAGCCTCTTCGCTATTTTGCGTTTTCGTTATTTTAAGTTCGACCAAGACGCATTCGATATAATGCATCTTCAGTCATCTAATAGGAACCCAACAGTGGTATATGGCCCTGTATTATTGAGCTTGGGGGGGATGCACCATAAATAACCTAGGCTGTTACAACATGTGGGGGTATCAGTGGTGAGCTGCCTTAAGGTATCTGGATGTACATTACCATACAGTTCACCTATATTTAAATTAATTACATAAATTGAGTTAATGCAGGCCTACTGCCTCCTGCCATACAGATTGTTCTGTTTGTCAGTGTGCTTGTGATGGTTTCAGTTATGCCTTGTCATGTAACAGTTACATCCCATAGTGTCAACTGAGGTCTTTACCACCTAGTGATTGTGTACAGAGTGTAGATAGAGGCTGCTGAACTATACACCTGCATTACTTATTGTTGATTGTTTGGTATCCTGTGGCCCAGTCTGTCTTTACTATTGTACTATTTGAAGGGCTCGGCCTGGACAGCAACATTTGTAAACCTTTCCAGACTACTGTATTAGTATAACTGTTTCACAGTTGCATTACTCTGTTTATATGGATGTCAGTGTCTGAACAGCTGTATGACATGGCATATACAACTGTAATAGTACACAAACAAAGGTTTTCCATTTATGCAAAACTGTGTGTGGTGTTATATCCTATGACCTCTCTGTGGGTATATGTTGCGGGCAATGATTGTTATTTGTATGGGTGGCTCATACAGTGTCCAGTTGTTAAGGTGTTAACTGTAGGCATAGTGGCTGTTCCATATTGTGTGCACCTTCTACATATGTATCTTACTGTACATATCTCTGGATGTGTATGTGTAGTCACATATCTATCTATCTATCTATCTATCTATCTATATATATATATGTAGGTATGTATATCTGTATCTGCATATATGTGTCCGTGTATATGTATCCCAGGGATGTTGATAGCTTCCACATTGTACATTTCCTATGGGAGGCAGACTGTACTGCATGATATGTTACCGATACCAGCTTGACATCATACAGGTGTGATGTAGTACTGTTAACATCTTGTGCCCATGTCATGTCAGGCCCTGGTTATAGGATCTGCAACACTTGGTAGTGTATTGCAGGGTGGATGTGTTTGGCTGAGGGAGGGTACATCTATTTGTATATTGTTTGGAGCCTCTCAACCCCATTAACAGTGCATGTGGACATATATGTTTTAGCTATTTTCCCAATGTTATCTACAGATGTATGTCTTTATATACCTATATATATATATATATATATATATATATATATATATATCTGCTTACATAAATATAACTATGTCCGTATATACCTACATATATATATATATATATATATATATATATATATATATATATATATATATTTGCTTACATATATATAACTTGCTGTATATATTTAGACATATAGCTGTAGACATATATATCTATAGATGTAGGCATTTGCATGTATATATGTTCATATATATTTCTGTATATATATATATATATATATATATATATATATATATATATATGTATATGTATATATATATATATATATATATATAGAGATATATATATATATATATATACATATATAGATATGTTGTATCTGTTTAGATATTAATATATTTACACACACACATACATCTACATGTTGGAATACATTCTCTATACTGTTGAATGACTGGGCTGGATGATATGTTTGTGAATACATCAGGGTTATGTAAATCTGACATGGCTTAGTGATAAATCACTTTGTTTATGGTGTGCAGGGTCCTAGGTTTGAGTCTTGCAGATGCTGTTTATTTTGTTGCTGGGCAGAACAAGGGCTGTTGGATACTGAGAGATTAAGGGACTTTTGAGCAGTTGTAAGCGGGTTTGTGTGGGTTTGCACAAAGGTAAGCACTGTTAACTTCCGGTTGCAGTTTCTTATACTCAGTTAGCTTTTAAATTGCTTAACCAGTATAGGCATTGCTTACCTCCATGCAAACAGGCTTAAACCCACTTACTGCTGTTAAAAGTGCTTAGTCCTGCTTACCCCAGCTCTAATTTCTTCAAAAGAAAAGAAAAATGGGTTGATAGGAAAGTGGTGAAAAAAGGGGCACAAAGAGGGAAAGACAGCAGGGAAACTAGCCAGGGATGTGCAGGAAGGGTGTAGGGAAGGTTCATAGTTGCCCATTTCTTCTACAGCAACAACTGTGCATATACACTGAATTTGGAGGTAGATTTGGACACTCAAACCCCTGGGAGGGGGTGAGGACAACAATAATAAGTTGTGATGCCAATTAGACTGGATTACATGTGTCCAGTGGACATGTGCGAAATGGATGGCTATGTATGGGGCAAGAATTTTTTTGGTGAACAGATTGCCCTTTTTTTTTCAGGTGAGAGTGGGATGTTGGGGAAGGGTAGTAATATTTGGGGAGGTAGGTTGGGTAGGTTAACAGACAAGACAATAAGACGCATACAGGGGTGGTATATGACACATGTGGGGGTTAAACACCTTGATGGGGAGGGGTGTTGGGAAATCAAAAGCCCATGAGCCCCCTAGTGAAAACAGTGGGACTGAGGTCCCCACCCATGGGCAGTCACCACTGTACCTTCACGGCCCCGATGGTGGCTGTGCTGGGGGCTGAGTAGCAGAGCCAGACTGATGCTCTAGTTGTGACATGCGTCCCTCTAGCTGGCATAGAAGATTACCAAGCTGCTGGTTGATCTCTCTACACACCACGACCCTGACCTGGCGACGGGTGACAGGTGCCTGTCCATGCCCACTCCCGGGGGGAGGTGAGCCCCATCCCGTGAGGCAGTTCCACCCGAAGGTGATGCAGGACCAATGGACAGGGAGGTCCAGGATTGGGCCCCAAACATACTGGTGCATGGTGCCACGGCCAGCTGATGTGGGACAAGTGGGTCCAATGGGACCGGCCTTCCCAAGCGTGTTATAGTGTTTAGATTTCATCATCATATGTGGGTTAGTAATAGTCAACACATTTCTGGGTTAGGTCTAACAGCATGCATAGATATTCCCTTTAACCCAGACACTAGATACGGAACAATTGCATAGTAAACAGAACACATGCATATATGGGACCACAGTGCTAATAAGTACAGCATGCAGGTACATTGATGGCACCATGCCACCAATGTTGGAATAAGTCAATATAGCACATGCATGGGAACAATTAAAATATTTATCAAACAGTTGGACATTATCAGAACATAGGTGTCATGACATACCAGTTGGGGTGGGTATGTTGATTATTGTTGGAGATATGGTGGGGGGGGGATGTCAATTAACAACTAGTATATTCCTCTAGTCCACATTACTTCCCTAGTCAGTGCTGTTATCTGTACCTTACAAGTCCTACTACATTACCCTGTAGCCTTAGTTTGGACAGTGATATGGCTGTTGTCATCATTGCACATGAACTGGTTTTACCTGCAGTATACACCTCTTACCTGGTATACCTGTGGAGGGAATGTTTGTTAACACTAACTGTTTTTACACATACTGCCAGATTCCGGGTTGATGTTGTGCACATAGCTATCCAACTCTTTCTGCACAGACTCTGGCCATGTGTTGACCACATGCAGGTGTGCCGAGACATATCTAGGAATATTGCCCTTTTCCACCTTTAGTGACCTGACACACACATATACATGCTTTCCTTCAGAGTAATATTATGTAGCACAGTGTGGGAGACAGTGATCAGTGATACTTTATTTTTCAGAGAAACTGCAACACTCACAATTCCTTACAATACCAGAGAGAACAGTACCAGTACATATTATAATTGTCTTTATTTCTCAGCACAGTGTTCGTATCTGATGTACCTGTGAGAGCAATGTTTGTTAGCACTACCTGACTGTTGCCACACAAACCTCCAGATTACACATTAGTATTATGCACATACATCTCATTCTGTTACTGTACACACTCTGGTTACAGCTTGACAACATGGGAGTGTAGATAGGCCATACTTGAAATATTACTCTCCTAACAGTTTTGGGGGTTGCTACAGTGACAGGTTTGTTCTCATATATGTTTGACAATCACTTGTATTCCCTGTTTGCTGGCTACACATCTGGGATCATCCCACAGACTTAACAGGAGGACAGAGGGACAGGCAGCAGATATGGGCCCATATACTGGACATTCTGGCCTCATCTGTACAATTGTGGGGTATGATTCTGTATGCAGCTTACATCCACTCCCAGGATTCAGACCATGGCTGTGTCTGCTACAACCTAAACACTGTCCATCACAGTTGTGTCTGCTATATAGATATTGCTGTATATCTCCTATCTGCTTTCTGTCTTATTAATCCCCTGTGCTTTTGCATTCTGACCTTGTATTACAACACTCTTATACAGATCTCCTAGACAGTAATATTTTGCAGGACAGTGTGGGTGACAATGATGTGTAATACCTCATTATTCAGAGCAAGTGCATCAGTCGCAGTGCCATACAATACCAATGTAAACAGTACCAGTACAGGGTATCATTCTTGTATTTCTGAGCACAGTGTTGCTATCTGGCAGACCTGTGGGAGAAATGTTTGTTAGCACTACCTGAATGTTCCCACACACAGTACCAGATTCCACATTACTATTATGCACATACATCTCACTCTGTTACTATACACACTCTGGCCACAGCTTGACAAGTTGAGATGTAAATGGGACATATGTGTCTTCTTAGTCTCATAAGGTTTTGGGGAGTTGCTAGTGTGCCAGCTTTGTTCTTATAGATGTGTGTCAATCAGTTGTATGTCCTGTTTGCTGCCTATACACCTGGGGTCTTTCCATTGATTTCCCAGGGGGACAGGTTGATAGGTAACAGATATAGGCCACTTTACTGGACATTCTGGACATATCTGTACAGTTGTGGGGTATGATTCTGTATGAAGATTACTACCACTGGCAGGATTCTAACCATGGCTGTGTGTGCTAAACAAAACAACAGTTCACATCTCAGTTGCAAGTGCTATTTGGGTTTTATTGTCTGCATTTTCCCTGTTTTCTGTTTATGTGTCTCTCACTTGTGCTAAATAACCTCTGGGGAATTACACCAGTCATATACAGGCATTCCTACACATTCAATTTATGGTGCACAGTGTGTGTAGCAGTGCTTAATACAACAGTACTATTACATGATTGCAAATCTACATTACTATATGATACCAGAGTATACACATACAGTCCAGCAGTTAGACCTTTATTGTCAGGCTGTTGCACTTTTATTTATATACATACTATATCAGACTCTTCCTGCCATATTCTCCAGTGTATGCAGTACTTGTCTTGAACAATACAGGTTTTATACAGGCAATTGATTTACTACTAATTTTAGTTTATTTCCTATGACAGTAAATGCATGAGTATTACTGAACTGCCTCACTTCGCAACCTCACCAGGTGACTGACGTTGGTCTCCTGGTTCACGGCCTGCTCCATTGCAGCTGTGGGGGACATAAGTGGACTATTTAGCCATACCTATCCATGATATACTTGAGCTGGCAATTATTACACACATAGTGGGGTGATACTTACACACAACTGGAACATCCCCTGCCGCTCTAGCCTCTTGGATCCACTGGTCCAAGAGGTCCCCCTTACACCACTTCAGGTCGGCATAGTGATGCCTGACCTGCTCACCAGTTCAGGGTATGCCAGTGGCACTGGTGAGGTCACAGCCAAGATGGTCCCAGGTCTCCGCCTTATATTGGGAGTCCTGGTACTGGCCCTGCAGCAGTCTCTGATCATGGTCTTTGACAAGGAGTCCTGCCATGACTCTGGACTCCTGGATGCACCAGTGCTGCACCTGAAAGTGCACACCTTCTCCCCTTACTGCCATTGTGCCTGCAAGGGGAAGTTACAACCAGTTATAAGATGTATTTCCGCCTCTTGGTTTTAAGTAGGGCCGATTTCCTACACTTTTCCATGATTAGCTGGCTTTGAAAAGGCTAGTCTATGGGCAAACCTGCTTACCTAGGGTTGGCATTGTTTAAAGGGGTATAACACTGGGCACATTGAGTTAATTGGCCTGCACAATGCATACACCTCCTAAGCTGGCCTGTGCAATGCTTAGCATTGCTTACATTAGACTTTGCATTATAATTCCTTTTTGACATTGATTTATTATTCATTACACCTTATATGTATGCCTGGTATCCATGATTCATGTGTACGTACACTGTATGGGGTCCTTGTGTTTTATTGGGGACTTCAACACTCTATTACAATTACACCTGACTTCTGGGCTTATTGCTTTACTCCAGTTCACATATTTATGTTATGTAGTGGGTTAAGGCATTATGTCTGTATACTGATTCCTTTCACAGGTTCAGTTTGGTTTTGCTATGGTGAAGACTTGTTTTCTGATGCCTCATTCTTCTGTACTTCTGTGATGGCTTGGTGGTTAACTAGTGTGACTGTGATGTATAGGATCTTGGGTTTGAGACCTGCATGGCTGTTCATTTTGTTGATGGGCAGAACAAGGGCCATTGGATACAGAGTGATTAAGACACTTTTGAGCATTTGTAAGTGGGTTTGCGTGGGTTGGCGTGAGAGTAAGCAATGCTAACTTCAGGTTACATATGCTTACAGAGAGTTAGCTTCAGAATTGCTTAACCTGTGTGCGCATTGCTTACCCCCGTGCAAACCGGCTTAAGCTCGCTTACTGGTGCTTAAATATACTTACTACTGCTTATTGTTGCTTAAACCTGCTTACTAGTGCTTTATTCATTATGACACTGACACCTCACATGTGCATTTACTGCAGTACTCCACTTCATAAATATATGTTATTTAGTGGGTTATGCAAGACAAATATTAGTCATAATGTGCTTTGCCATGGAAAATGAAATGTGCCGCAGTGGGATTTGAACAGGGAATGCCTGCTCGTAAGGTGAATGCACTGCCCACTACACTATTGCTATGCTGCTTCATTTGCATATATCTTCCTTGTTATCCTCTTCAGCCATTTAAACTGCATTAACTGTAGCTAAGTGATGGGAACACCTGCGCACCTATGGTTAGCTTTAATCGGATTAAAAAAAAAAACACAGGTTTGTTCATTTTATTTCTGCATACTTCATAGGTTCATAGGTTCATACTAGGCTATCTGCCCGAGGGCATTTACAAGCCTAGCCCATAGTTTTGTGGCTTATGCCACCCCTTTAGTATGGGGAACTATACCCATTATTTTGCTGTGCCTCTGTTGAGCAGTGACACTGAGGTAATCCCTGGGGTATATCTGCGATCTCCCATCCATTGGTCAAGATTTCTCTTGAACAAGGCCAGCGAGGTGCTCTGCCTCACATATACCGGGATTTTATTCCACAGCATAGGGAGTCTTTGGGTGATGAATCTATCCCTCCAGCACGTCCTATTAATAGCCGTGTCGAGGTTTAAGTCTCCGCCCTTGTGGCTCTGACGGATCTAGATTTTTGAGGTGAAGCATATTCATCAAATCTGGGTTTGACATGGCCTTGTATGTTAGGCAAAGGTCACCTCTGAGCAAGTGGTAGCGACTGAATAGAGCTGGAGTTCTTTCAGTCGGGCAGCATAGGACAGATGTTTGAGACCCTTTATCCTTTTGGTGAGGAACTTTGTGGCCTCTCCAGCTGCTGCAAGTGTCGGGTCAGATACATTCGAATGGGGCATTGTACTCAATCATTGGTCTGATGAGTGATGAGTATAGGAGACTATGACCTCCCTTGATCTAGATGAGAATCCCTTCATGATAAGGTGGGCAATGTAGAAGGTCTTCCTAACTACTTTAGCTACATGGGTGTCGAATGACAGACTACTATCAACCTGGGTCCCCAGGTCCCTGATAACTTCTTCTGTGCTCAGTGGATTGCCACCTATTTGGTAGCTAGGGGTAACCTTGTTTTTCCTGAAGGGTATGACTATGCATTTTTTGGCATTTAACTTTAGGCCATGGCTCTGGAACCAGTTATCCGTTTCTGTGAGACCCTTCTGAAGGATATCTGTGTCAGATGTGTTTTCTACTATGGCGCCCAGTTTGCAGTCATCTGCAAACTTTGTCAGCCATAACTCTCCTGTGTTTGCTTGTACTTCAGAAAAGTAGATGCCAAACAAGAGTGCGCCCAGGACTGAGCCCTGTGGTACACCACTTGTGACAGGCTTTGAGTCTGACATGGCGCCAGCAACTCTGACCCTGTGGGTTCTGTCACTCAGCCAGTTTGCAACCCATCTTGTGATGTATGGGTTAACATTTAAGCTGATGAGTTTTTCAATGATACCCGAGTGGGGTATTGTATCAAAGGCCCTCGCCAGATCGAGGTAGGCTGTATGGACTGCCTTTCCCTCATCAATGGCTTTGGTGACTGTTTCGAAAAAGTCAACCAAGTTTAGAAGGCATGATCTGCCTTTGACAAAGCCAAACTGGGATGGATCCAAAGTCTGCAAATTCCCTATGTCTTTATTTATGAGGTCCATTATGATCCTCTCCATGGCTTTGCAGATAAGGCTTGTCAAGCTAATGGGCCGGTAATTTCCAGGGTCGGTGGAGGCACCGCCTTTGTGAAGTGGGTCCACAGTTGCAGTGCGCCACTCCTGGGTACGTATCCAGAGGTAAGACTATGATTAAACAGCTGTCCTAGCTGTGGGTTTAATTCCTCATTGAGTTCGTGGAGCACACAGCCGGGGTCACCATCAGGTCCCATGGATGCTGTGTTTTTTGCTTTGGAGAGAGCAGTTCTCACTTGGGCGTTGGAGATGTTTGGGGGGCTGCAATCGCTTGGTATAGATATCTCTCCTTTTGGGGGGGGGGAGAAGTTTGCACTGAACCTGTCAGCCAGTATGTTGGCAATGTCTGTAGGATCAGTAATCTTCACATCATTTTGAACTAGTTCTGAGCATATCTGGGAGTTTCCTCCCAGGTTTCTAACATAGCTAAAGAAGGCCTTATGATTGTCTTTTGAGTCTTTAGCTATTTTTCTCTCAAAATTTGCTTTGGATGATTTTAAGAGAGCTCTTAGTTTTTTACTTATAGTGATCAAGGGTGTCTTACCTTTTAAGGATTTTGCTCTATCTTGTAGTAGCTTCCTCCTTTTGTTGTAGAGTTTGTTTATGGCTGGGGTCCACCAGACTGGACGCTTGCCTTTGGTACAAAGAGTCTTTGTTTTGCTTGGGATTGCCTTATCCATGCAGTCCTGCAGGTGCTGGTAGAAGGCATTTGTAAGTGATTCAGCGGCTTGAGTACTGTTTTCCTTGGCTCGGGGGCCTTAAAGGAGACCACACTAGTCTTTAGAAGTGTGAAGTCGGCTTTCGAGAAGTTCTTTACTGTGGTCTTTTTTATTTCAGGTGGGGGTGGGATGAGGACTTTTGCTGTTGTACATGAGGGGGACTGTTGGTGGGGATATGCGGACACCTCTGAGCGGTCTCGCTCATTTCTTACCCCTTTCTGCTGTTCTTCATTGCAGGGGCATGTATATTCTGAGAGCTCTGCTCTCAGACACTCCTCCTGCACTCTTACATGCTCCATGTAAGATTAGGAGCTCAGGCAGCGCGCCTCATTACTATGCATAGCAGGCTGCCATCCTGCTCCTAAACAGCCGTCTCCATGCAGGAGTAAGCTAGTCCTGCAAGGAGGCATAGTAAATCCGGGATATTGTCTGTCAATGCTCCCCAACCTACTATTATGATAGCATGTGGTACAAACCGCGTTCTTTCATACTGTAGCTATACTTTTGGGAAGATGGATATCGGCATACTGCTGCAGTGAGTGTAGTATACTGATGATACAAACATTGTAACAGTGGCTTCCTAGCAGTAATGGAGCATTTTAATGTATTGTGTTAGCATGTCTACATACAAATAACTTCAGGAAAGAGTAGGCCCAGTCAGCAACTGCATAGGCCCACGTTCAACTTTCATGAAATGTCAGCAGAAACCTCACATACCTACAACATCCTACCATCATATCTACCACACCATTAGACAAAGCTGGATAGGTAGTTACATACGTGTAACACAGCTGCCCATGTGAGTCCATCGTGTATGATGTATATTACTTATAGTATGTAAATTTAACAATGTGGCACTGAGTACACAAAATATATACACCACAGAAATATCATAAATCATGGGTAGTAACTATGGAACAGCAGTATAACATAACAAAAAAGGCTGTCACATAGGACCTGCATGTCCACTCAGGAATCTTTCTTAGTCATAACACCTGTGTTGGACATAGGATGGCATAAATGTTTCATCTTAACAACAGTACATGGTTGCAGTATTCCATAAGATGGACAAATGTGTCACCATACCTCAGACATAGTGGTTGTCTCACTTCAAGACTCTAAAGCATGATAAGCCAGTGCAGGTATTTACAGACAATATGCAGCCCTAAAGACAAGGAACAAAACTGTAATAGACTTATGCAACAGACCCATGTTTGTGTCCTAATTATAAAATGTAAGCCCTTATGATGGATGTCATATGCAACATGTAAATCAAACTGCCCTTACAGAGATCTAGTTTAGAATACTAACTGACCAAAATAGTGATCTTCACATCATCGAGACATCATTATTGAAAGCTAAAATATCAACTTGAAGTAATTGCATGACAGTCCTATGATTTGAAATCATTGTACAGTAGGGATAAGGAAATTGGCCCATTCCCCATTGTGATATAATCTAAGAGTTGCAATATATAAGTAGGGGTGTGGTGAGTGCAGGGGGGCAAGCCACCCCTACAAAAGTGTATGTTTTTGTTGTTGTTTTTAGTCAATATTTTGGCCTTCGATAGTCCTATCTGGATGATGTGAGATTCACTGTTTTGGCCAGATGGTATTTGAAACTAAAAGCCCTCACAGTATATATGTATTGCTTTGTAGCACACAAATATAGCATGTCTGTTGCAAACATTATCCTCTGGGAAGTATGACATAAGTCCTGTGATCTGTTGCAAACATCATCCTCTGGGAAGTAAGACATAAGTCACATGGTGGGTCCTTTGACTGTTAATGATAAGATAATAACAGACAATGTATCTAACATAACCATTGTTCATGCTGCTTATGTCCATGCAAGTAATATCTCATAGTTCAGTATTACGAGCTTTATTTTTCTACCCATGTGTTCATCACAAGAAAAACATTGGCTTGAATATATCCAGTGTACTTAGCAGATGCTGCCATGCAAGCTATGTATTACAAATGTGACAGACACAAGGCATATATAACCCATAGCTGAGGTCAAGATGACTGATCCATAGATGCTAGAATCACCTAAATACAGAAATAGAAACTGTACACGTACATTTTTTCTGAATACGTCCATGAGAAAAGATCCTAATATTGGAATGTTTACATTTGAAAATCAAACAGCAACATCTAAGATGTTCCATCACAGAATTTTCTAGTATTATATTTTTACTAACCAGATTTATTAAACACAATATTGCATCTCTGATGAGGTATTGATGTATTCATACTGGAATACTGGTAACATGTACATAATTCAAAATGAATAATCAGTGAATAAAGTAAGTTTCCATTCTTGTTTCTGGTGCTAATTTTTTAGTTTACTTTATATATATATATATATATATATATATATATATATATATATATATATATATATATATATATATATATATATATATATATATATATATATATATGGTTCCCTATGAAACCATCGAATTTACACTACATCGAGAATGACTACATCGAGACTAGACCATCGAAAGTACATAACAGCGAAAACAGAAATCGTCGACATGTAAAACATCGACTTCATGGAAAGTGCAGAACATACAGGAGAGAAGTTATAAATACAGTTATACTACACTACATAGCATACACACTAGCCCTGACCCAAACCCTAACCCTAAGGTCCGACACTATCGCACACTTCACCTACCTGCACCCTAACCCTAACTCACTTACCCACCCCTAGCCCAAGCTCCGACACTATCGCACACTTCACCTACCTGCACCCTAACCCTAACTCACTTACCCACCCCTAGCCCAAGATCCGACACTATCGCACACTTCACCTACCTGCACCCTAACCCTAACTCACTTACCCACCCCTAGCCCAAGATCCGACACTATCGCACACTTCACCTACCTGCACCCTAACCCTAACTCACTTACCCACCCCTAGCCCAAGCTCCGACACTAACGCACACTTCACCTACCTGCACCCTAACCCTAACTCACTTACCCACCCCTAGCCCAAGCTCCGACACTAACGCACACTTCACCTACCTTCATTTTCGACGCTTTGGAAGTCGACGATTTCCGTTTTCGATGGTTTGCAATTTCAATTTCGAAGTCCCGATCTTCTCATTTTCGATGTAGTGTAAATTCGATGGTTTCATAGGGAACCATATATATATATATATATATACATATATATATATATATACATATATATATATATATATATATATTTATATGGGTCCACTTTGTAATGTTGAGATTTCAGTCTTAAAGCTCTGAATACCAACACTCAGAACTTCGAAATTGCTGAATCTCGAAATGAAAAAAAAAAAAAAAACAGCAAAACATCAGGAATCATGTTTTTGCAGGGGGACAAGCCCCCTGCCCCCACTAAACCCTCTGCAACTTAAATATATCAACTCCGAGATCACACTACAGTGAAGAGAATGATAATAAAGTTCCCATTCCACACTGTATGGCAATCTCCATTGACAGTATTCGAGATTCCGCAATCTTAAACTTCTGAGCATCGGTATTCAGAGCCTCGAGATTGTAACATCTCAACATTATGAAGTGGACCTATATATATATATATATATATATATATATATATATATATATATACATACACACACACACACACACACACACACACACACACACACACACACACACACACACACACACACACACACACACACACACACACACACACACACACACACACTGTATACACACACACACACACACACACACACACTGTATACACACACACACACACACACACACACACACACACACACACTCACTCACACACATGCGCGTATGTGGATGTGAGTTGATAGTTAGCTAGCTATCTATTTCTCTATCTGTATGTGTGAGTATGTGTATGTTTGTGGTTGGTGTGTGTGTGTGTGTGTGTGTGTGTGTGTGTGTGTGTGTGTGTGTGTGTGAGTGTGTGTGTGTGTGTCTATATACTTGTGTCCACACACATACATATATATCTATAATGTACCAAAAAAAAAAAAAATAAAAAATATATATATATATATATATATATATATATATATATATAAATATACACACACGCACACACACACACATGCACACACACACACACACACACACACATATATATATATATATATATATATATAGCATACATACATATATTTGTCTTTGTTGATCAGCAAAGCCCATTCTCAGGGAGAAAAGCTCCAGCACATACATTTAAGATACTTGTGTCAGAACAATTTATTTAAAAGGTACATTATATAGATAGTTCTTAATACATCTATATACAAACAGGTAATTGCTCTGTGCTGACACAATACAATGATAAAACAGGTATTTCTTCTATAGTGTTATTATACATGATATTAAACTCAATGCATAAAACAATTATTATGCAAATATTTCATATGCAGTATATGTGTCAAGCAGATATTAGATATGACTTATAAGACATGGGCTAGGATGGTAACACTACAAGTTAGGAATAAATAAAATTGAGGCAAGGAGTGTGAAACACCAGCTGGTAGGTAGATAACAGTTAAAGCTAGAAGTGAGAGAGATGCATTGTATACCTGATTAGTCAAGGATAGTGGGGGTCAGAATACTAGAGTACATCTTGACACAGAACCTGCTCATAAGAGAGTGGTGGACAGTATTTGAAGGAATTGGATAAAGTAGAATTTTAGGAATAAATTGAAATGTAAAGTGGGAGTTAAGATAAGAATGTAACAATGGAGGAGTGTTAGAAAGGTCTAATGTGTAAAAGATGGTAGAGGTTTGGGATAGTGGGTATGAACTGACAAAGAAACGGAGTTAAGATAAAACTTCACCAAATACGAAAATAGCAGCCCAGACTGAAAAAATAAATGTCTTTATTACGATTCTGGTACCTCGGCCTTCGCCTTCAAATGGAATAACTAACATTCTCAGAAACAAGTCTATATACACCACCAATAACTTCATTAATTAACATCAATTAATCAATCAACATTTTTTTCAAATTTTTAAAGCCATATAAAACATCATTATTACAAGATAACTAAACTCCTACACTTGTATCTTATTTTTGGAGAAGCTGTTCACAGCTATTCAGTGTGTTTTTAAAGAAACAGAGTTACCCAGGTGAGTATCATGTGTACAACCACATGCGGGTTTGGTCTTCTTTTAGTAAGGACAAGAAGTTGGAAAGTTTTATGGTTTGTTTAAGGTATGTGGGTATAGTTTTCTGGAATTCAGGTTTGCACTGGGAGTATAGAGTTACCTGATGCGATATTACACTTTGTTGTAATTATTACAAGTTTAAAGTCACTACCTGGTGAGTAGCGCTGCAGGGCATTTTTTGCAGCTCGACATTTTCCTGATGCATGTTCAAGAGTTTGTGCAATAATTAGTTGTGAGTACTGTAAACAGTTTGGTAGCACAAGCTAGTTTAGTTGTTTCAGGGCTCTCCAATGATGAGTTCTATACCTAAGGTTGCAGCAAATGTGTCTGCTTTATTGTAACAGGTAGAGAGTTTGGATCTAAGTGCAATATTTAGATTTGTAACAACAGATGAGGCACATAGTAAAGATGGAAAAAAATTATTCTGTCTTGTTTTGGTTGCACTCTAGTCTGTTAAACATTGGTTTCATAGACAGACTAAACTGCTGTGTTTTTATGTCACACATATGTTTTGTTGAGTGTGGACATTACTTAGTACCAGATGTGGCAATGTGTTTGTCATGGAATGTGCTTTGGGTTAAGGTAAGAGAGTGTGTGTGTGTGTGCGTGTGTGTGTGTGTGTGTGTGTGTGTGTGTGTGTGTGTGTGTGTGTGTGTGTGTGTGTGTGTGTGTGTGTGTGTGTGCGCATGCGTGCATCCGTGTGTGTGTGTGTGTGTGTGTGTGTGTGTGTGTGTGTGTGTGTGTGTGGGTGTGTGTGTGTGGGTGTGCATGTGTGTGTACGTGCATCTGTGTGTGTGCATGTGTGTGTGTGTGTGTGTGTGTGTGTGTGTGTGTGTGTGTGTGTGTGTGTGTGTGTGTGTGTGTGTGTGTGTGTTAATGCTGAAACTTTCAGATATACTGACGGTATTACAATGAGGGGTAGGAGTGTCTGTGTGTTAGAGTGTCTGTGGGTTAAGGTTATGGTTAGGACTAGAGTGAGGGGAACGTTAGGGGATAGCTTTAGTGTTGTGCATGTGTGCAATACTTTGCTTGGGTAGTCGGTCTAAGTGTAGTGTTCAGTGGTGTTCTTGGGGAAAACATTTTTCTTAAGACAATGTATGGTGCTGGGTCAGAGGCAGTGTTAGGTTTAGGACACTTGAGTAAGATGTTTCAGGGGAGAAAAGTTATTCCTCTTTTTAGGCAGTTAGTGAGACCCCATCAACAGTACCTCATGTAGGTTTGGTGATATCATCTTCACAAGGATATAGACAGTAGTGAAAGCATTTGACAGACATCATTTCACACATTGTTTGGCTTGAAGCTTTAAAATCTAATGTTTCTTAATTTGTAAGAAAGAAGGAAGAAGAAAGATAAGACAGAAACTTTTTATGGAATCTAGAATGATATTTCAGAAAAAGGGCAGCCTGAAAAAAGGTCACAATCTGAAAATATAAGGTGGGCGGCTTAAGGAAAATAATGTATTCAGTCAGAAGTTGAAGGACTTATCTATTTTATTTAACATTTGTTTATCAAGAAAGTCTGACTTGAAATGAGACAATTTTTAACAGAGGCCTGGGGAGAAACACTCCAGACGCATGTCTTTGTAACATGGGAGGAAACCCACATGAACACAAGGAGGACATGCAAACTCTGCACAGAAGGCACCCTAGCCGAGAATCAAACCAGAGAAACTCTTGCTGTGAGGTGACAATGCAAACTGCTGCATGACTGCACCTTCCAATTTGCTAGATAAAGCTAGACAACATGAGTTGGTGCTGATAATGAGGAACCTGAATGCACTTATTGAACAGACAGAAGAAGATATTAGGACTCCCACAGTCCACGTGGGTTGGGCAACAGAATAAAGAAAGATAGGCCATTCAAGACTTCTATCAATCAAATGGCTTGATGCTGGCCAACACACGGTACACTGATAAAGACAGTCACAAGATCACATACAGGAGAAGTCAACATACAACTCAGGCAGACTTCATCCTGCTAAGGAAAGGATGCTGGGGCAGAATCAGTGATTGCACTGAAACAGTTAACCCGCAGCATAAACCCCTAGTGCTCACAATCAGCCATAAGTAGTGGTTAGAGAAGACTCTAAGGTCAACAGAAACTATATTGAAGACCTGGAAGCTGGCTAAGGTGAAAACATGAACTTAGAGAAATACTCAGGGCACTGGCAGCTCAAGAATAAAAGAAAATAAGTGGAGTCAAAGAAGAAGAATGGTAGCATTTCAAAGCAACATGTGTCAAAACTATAGAACAGGTATGCATCCGAGCCACATATGGAAATAATGTATATAATAAAAGCTATTGGTGGAATGCAGAAGCCCAGGAAGTTACCAAAAGAAAGAAAGGCATGCAGGAAAATGTGGAAGTTAGAAAAGATGGACCAGGCTAAGAAGAAATACTGGTTGGCTAATAAAGAGGCTTAGAGAGCAGTTACAATAGCAAAGAACACGGCATCAGAAGCACTCTACTAGTATCTAGAAAGTGACTCCTCAGATGGCACAAAGAAACTCTATCATGCTGCAAGGCAAAGATAGAAAGATAAAAAGGTAATCAACAGACACCATTCATCAAGGATACCAGCCACTATCTGCTCACCAATTTAAAAGATATCAAAAGGAGATGGAAGTACTTCTAACAGTTTCTGAATGAAGAAAACTCCACATAAGCTGTACTGCTCCATACATAGCCTGTAATTAAAGAAGACCCACCCTAGAAAAAGTAAGAACAGCACTAAGAAAATGAAGGCAGTGAATGCAGCAGGCTAAGATGAGGTCACAGCAGATATGATGAAGATATTTGGTGAACTAAGGAGAAATGGCTCCTGAGCATACTCATAGCAGTATGGAGAGAAAGGCATATTCCAGAAGACTGGAGAATATGCATTCTAGGGACAGTGTACAAGAACAAAGGGGATATTCACAACTGTGGGCAGTACAGAGGTGTCAAACTCATGTTACACTGCATGAAAATGCTGAAGATGGTGACTGACAAATCAATATGCATCATCATCCCCTTTGAGAAAAACTCAGTTCCCACTAATTACCAAATTGACTGGAGCCCACTGAACACTGAAGGCATTATAAGAGATCTGGGGACACAGGTTGACAGCAACCTCTCCTTCAACCAACACATTGCCACTGTGGTCAGAAAATCCTTCTGTGTGGCACATTTCATTACCAAGGGTTTTGCATCCAGGAAGAAAGAGGTCATCATCTCTCTACTCTTCCCTCATTAGGCCAATCATCAAGTATAATGCCCCATTTGGCATGTACCTCACTAGACACATGCAACAGCTGGAAAGGCCACTAAAGTACCTCACTAAGAGGATCCTAGGTGTTAAACACATGTCCTACATGGACAGACTCAAAAAAACTCCAGCTATTCTCTCTCTCATATCACTTACTAAGAGGCGATCTCTGCTTGACTTACAAAGCCATGTCTGAGCTAGCTCTGTTAGAAATGCTACATCTAAAGAAATTCCAATCCCTCCACACCACACGCTCCAGAGACCTCAACCTCATTATCACAATCAAGAGAACATGCTGGAGAGACAAGTTCATATCCCAGAGGCTGCCCATGTTCTGGAATAGACTTCCCATACTTGTCAAGCAGAGCACCTCAATGGCCCTCTTCAAGAGAAATCTTGATGAGTGGATGGGAAATAGAAAGTTCACACCAGGGATCACTCCAGTGGCTCTACTTGATAGAGGCACTGGGAACTAATGTCAGGCAGCACGATGCCAGGGCACTTCTATGGGCTAGGCTTGTAAAGACTCCAGGGCCATTAGCCTAGTAAGCATCTATGAACCTATGAACCTAAGCACTTCCTTAAGTAGTCTAAATTAAATTTGTAGTGTTAATATGCTACTAGCTCATTATTAGCCCTTTGTAGACCTTTCAAACTCATATACTATTTGTAACATTCATGTTTATCCTGTGTGTTATGTGTACATACCTTTATATCTGTGCAGCATATGCATAAGGTATATCTGGTAATTAGTGCAGCAGACTAACACTATGAGATCTTAATAATCTGCTTCATGTAGTCCAGGTTTGATTCCCTTAGCCTCCATCTGCCTATTGTGTGACTTCGAACAATTCACTTAACCAGTCTGTGCTCTGGTGTAGTTGCAAAATTGGGCTAGTCTCCTCAGTGGTCTTCTGGACTGTATGCCTAGTAACTATGAATAAAAGTCTTGTCATTCTTCTGATCGTTAACTCTCTTTACGAGTTTCTTAACCAGGGGTAAAATACTGATCTAAACAAATCATTTTCAGGTTCAGCCTGTGTGTATGTTACATAGAGTGCAAAAAGAAAAACATCATTTTTCTTTACTTTGTTTGCCATAATTATGTGTTAGTATAGTTTTACCTCAGTTGCTATGACTTGGCACCTAGACATAGATCGTTTTCTGTCATCTCAAATACAGTTTACTCTGTATATATGATAGAAATCATCACCTCCATTCAAACTGCTTTGAATTATGTTGAATGCAGTGTCTTAATATGTCAAAGATGTTCTTGGTATGTATGATTTATCTAATTTAAGGTTTCTAGAGCTTTACTGGATATGAGGATCTTCCAGTTGGACATTCCTGGTAAAGAATGTAAATAAATACTCCACTCACTCCCTTCTATCCTATTTATATATATATATATATATATATATAAATATATATATATATATATATATATATATATATATATATATATATGTACACACACACACACACACACACACACACACACATATATATATATATATATATATATACACATATGCCCCCACTTAATAATGTTTCTTTGTCCCTTACAGCAGACTTTTTTACTGGTAAGAAAATATGGTTATTTATAGGATCTTTTCTGCTGAAAAAAAATAGTAAACAATGGTTGGCAAGCTCACTACAACTAGAGAACTCTGAGTAGCAATGTTCATTTTTGTATAATTCATCTTCTGCATTTTGCATTTTTTTTTTGTTTATGGCTATTATTGATTTTTTTGTTAATAAGAATGGTATAATGTGCCAAATGTGATTTTCAAAGAAGGCCCCAACAGAAGAGCCCCACAGTATCACAAAATAAATACGAAGATTAAACAGTACAATATACTGTATCACAATAAACAGACGTGAACTACAGCTTATAACTTCATAGGTTCATAGGTTCATAGGTAGGTACTAGGCTATTGGTCCTATGGCCTATATAAGCCTAGCCAAAAAGGTACCCTGGCTTTTGCCACCTAAGAAAATTATTTTCCTGTGCCCCTGTTGAGCAGAGCCACAGAAGTGATCCTCGGGGTGAATTTCCTATATCCCATCCAATCATCAAGATTTTTCTTGAAGAGTGCTAATGAGGAGCTTTGTTTGATATAGATAGGTAGTTTGTTTGAGAGTATAGGAAATCTCTGGGACAGGAATCTATCCCTTCTGCATGTTCTGTTTATTGTGGTGACAAGATTTAGGTCCCTAGAGCGTGTAGCTCGGAGGGATTGGGATTTCTTTAAGTGGAGCATGTTCAACAGCTCTGGGTCTGACATAGCTTTGTATGTTAGGCAGAGATCGCCTCTGAGTAGCCGATATACAACGGAGTAAAGCTGGAGTTTTCTGAGGTGGTCTGGATAGGCCATCTGTTTGAGGCTGGTAATCCTCTTTGTGAGGTATTTCTGCAGTCTTTCCAGTTGTTGTAGATGTCTTGTGAGGTACATACCAAAAGGGGTGTTGTACTCTATAATGGGACTAATGAGTGACAAGTAGAGGGGAACAATGACCTCTTTTTTCCTGGATGAGAAACCTTTTGTGATGAGGTGTGCCACATAGAAGGATTTCCTGACTACTGTGGTGATGTGACTATCAAAGGAGAGACTACTCTCCACCTGTGTCCCAAGGTCTCTTATCATACTTTTGGAGTTAAGTAGACTACCGCCTATGTGGTAGTTCATGGGTACATAGTTTTTACCAAAGGGGATGACAATGCATTTTTTGGCATTGAGCTTGAGGCCATGGCTTTGACGCCAGGCATCTGTCTCAGTGAGGCTATTTTGTAGGATGTCCACATCATTAGGAGTTTCGATTATGGCTCCCAGTTTGCAGTCATCTGTGAACTTCATTAGCCAAAGACCTTAAGTGTTAGCCTGTACTTCAGAGAAGTAGATACCAAACAGGAGAGGACCCCGGACCGAACCCTGTGTAACTCCACTTGTCACTAGTCTGAAGTCTGATTTGGATTCTGCTACTTTCACAGTGTGGGTTCTGTCAGTGAGCCAGTTGGCAACCCATCTTGTGACATAGGGATGTATACCTATTTTAGTGAGTTTATCTATAATTCCAGAGTGGGGAATGGTATCGAAAGCCTTGGTGAGATCTAGATAGGCTGTGTGAACCACCTTACCCTCGTCCACGGATTTGGTGACTGCTTCAAAGACATCTATCAGGTTTAGGAGACATGATCTGCCTTTTACAAACTTGAACTGGATGGGGTCCAGAGTTTGGAGATTACCAATGTCTTTGTTTATAAGTTCCATGATTATACGTTCCATGGCCTTGCAGACCAGGCTCATCAGGCTAATGGGGCAGTAGTTCCTGGGGTACGTGATGGCTCCCCCTTTGTGGAGTGGGATAACCGTCACTGTGTGCCATTCAGTGGGCACAAAGCCTAAGGTGAGGTTATAATTGAACATGGTACTTAGGTGGGGTGCTAGTTCATTCTGTAATTCATGTAGAACACAGCCTGGGATGTTGTCAGGTCCCATGGATGCTATGTTCTTTGCTTTGGAGAGTGTGGTTTTTACTTGTGCAGCCGTGATTACAGGAACTTTGCATTCCTCTGGTATAGAGGTGGCCCCTTTAGGGGGTGAGAGTGGGGTAAAGTTAGCACTGAACCTATCTGCCAGGATGTTGGCAATATCAGTTGGTTCTGTATATTTAGTGCCATTGTGCTGTAATTCAGAGCAGATCTGAGTGTTGCCATTGAGATTTTTGACATATATATAGAATGCTTTGTAGTTGTCTTTAGAATCAGTGGCAATTTTATTTTTATAACTAACTTTGGAGGATTTTATGAGGGATCTCAGCTTCTTACTGAGGCTGACCAGGGAGTTCCTCCAGTCATGGGATTTTACTCTTTTTTGCAACAGTTTCTTTATTCTGTTGTAGTATTTGTTTATGGCAGGGGACCATTAGATTGGCTTCCTTTTTTTGAAGGATAGCATCTTGGTTCTGTTAGGGATAGCACAATCCATGCACTTGTGTAAGTGCTTATAAAGTGCATTTGTGTAGGATTCAACAGTCGTACCTCTATTGTCCATCTGCATGGGTGTCTTGAAGTTTGCCACTTCTGTCTTGAGAAGCGTGAAGCTGGCTTTGGAGAAATTTTTTTACAGTGGTTTCCCTAACGGGGGGTGGGGGCGGGATGTGGATGTCTAGGAGGATTAACTTGTGGTCAGATCTGACCAATGAGGAAGTGACCTCTGGTGTAGAACACCGGTCGCCCATGTTGGTAATGACCAGGTCTAGGATATCGCTGCCCCTGGTGGGGGTGTGGATAAGTTGATCCAAGGCATTGGAATTTATGAATTCCAGAAAATGTTGAGCAAAAGAGTTGGTACATGAGTAGGTTTCCCAGTTAATGGTCGGGTAGTTGAAATCACCCATTATTAAGGTGTTGGGTTGTACCCTAATATTTTCCAGTGTATCAAGAAATGAGGAGTGGGAACCCTGGGTCATTGTGGGGAAATCTGTAGCAAGATACAATTTGGACTGTGGTCTTGCCTAGAGTTAGTTGCACTTGGATAATCTCAGCTGCATTATGCTGAGCAACTAGCCTGGAGGTGTGGATATCCTTAATGAATATGGACACACCTCCGCCTTTAGTGTTTCGGTCCAGGTTAGGTGGCCGAAAGGTGTGGTATGAATTATAGCCTGGTAATGCAGGGGTGCTCTCTGGAGCCTTGAACCAGATTTCTGTCACTGCATAGATGTCGATGTTCTCCATTTTAAGGAGTGCCTCGAGTGAGTGCATTTTGAGGTTTAGACTTCTAGCATTCAGTAGTATTACCCTTAGATTTTGCTTACTTGTACCTGTTACGGTGGTGAATTTGTCATTTGAACCTTATCTAAAAAGGCACTGTAGGGGTGGCAAGAGCCTTAGCCAGTATCCGGAATCCCAAGGGCGATAGGTGCAGGCCATCTCTGGCAAAGCATCGTGGTCTGTCAGTCATGTCATCCCAGGCAGACAGATACTGGATTCCCTTAGAATGACACCAGAAGCTTAGCCAATTGTTGAAGTCAGTCATTTTGTCCTTGTACTGTGGTTTCATTCTGGGTAATGACAGGATGCTACTCAGGGCTAGGGTCATACCTGCCTGGGCTACAAGATCAGAGAGCTCTTCCATGTCTCTTTCCATGTAGTCCAGGGAGGTATGTCTCAGGTCATTCACACCAACATGGACACTGACAGAGTCATATTTGTACTTGTTGTGGAGTGAACTGAGTGCGTGCATTATGTGGCGAATCCTGGCACCTGACAGGCAGCTGACAGTAACTTTCTCCTTGTTTAGCATGGTGTGTAGAACATCAGTGTGCCTGACTATAGAGTCACCTATGACTAGAGTGTTGGGTACGTTGTTATACCTTATGGGCTGTGGTTGAGTGGCACACTGAGTTTGTGGGCTATGTGTCATTTGGGTTGTGTTGGTGGGGTAAAGGTTGCTTGCGTTTCTGCTTTGGAGGTCTCTGTTGCTTGACCAGATTTTTATTCAGAACCTCCATGAATGTAGGTATGTGTTTTGTGTTTATATGTGTGTGCTTTGGTGGTGTAGGTTTTGAGGGACTATGTGATGAGTGTGTTTACCTTCTCCTCTTGACTGTCTAGTCCAGTCTTGGGTGAAGAGAGCTTTGCTTCCAGTTTGTCTATATAAGTGCATCTCTCACAGGTTGTAGTGTTGGGTAGTAGGAGAGGGTTGTCTATGTACATGAGGCAATTGCCCCAAGATGCCCAGATTCATCAGGTAGACAGGGGAAAATACCGAGAGCTGTATAAAGTGTGAAAATATCGGTAATCATATGAACCAGTCACATGATCCAGTAATTAGCTGACAAAAGTGAAGGAAACTGTCTGGAACCAAAAGTCATGACTGGGAAATGGAAGCATAAACAAGTAATACAGCTGACACTAGGCAGAGATACTGTTCTGGAACAAAATGGTGAGGTATAAACTAAGTAACATCAGTAAGCAGGTAAACATTGGCATTAAGAGCTATTGTATGAATTTAACTTTATTATTAGTCATTGGTGGTGTTAAACGTGGTTCTAGATGATTGTCACTGTTGATGTGACATCCTAAACCCATGTGAAAAATAGGAAAGGGGTTGTGAAAGGATGGATGGATATTCAAGTCTCTCAACTGTCCCAGATTTTGCAGAAAGTCCCTGATTTCACTGCATATTTCTGCCCTATTACTTGTAAAATTCTTGGTTTTCTGATAAATCTTTGAGGATTACATTCAGTCAGTAATGCAAGACATTAAAGTTTCATACTTCATTTCTTCTGAAAGTACATGTTGATGCAAAGTATGTTGTTGTATTAACTTTCTAAATAAATTCCTCTTAATAAATTAAAGTAATATATAAAAATTGACCCTGATTTTGGGATTTTGTTCCCCATTAGTCATGATTCCTTAGCTAAGAAGATGAAAGATATGATTATATTTCACAATATTTCACGATAATTTTTGCCTTCATATCTCTGGGATATTTATTTTATTTATTTTATTTTACATTTGTTTACCGGGTAGTCCAACTGGGTAGCCAACCCTTTTTCATCTGAGGCCTGCGGGGAAAAGATCCAAGTTACATTCAAACTTTTAGAGTCAACTGTGCCATATAAAATATAAAAATATACAGACATTTGAAATACAATAGTAGTAAACTATATAAAACATAGCAGATTGCAATCATAGGTTAATTCACACAGAGGTTTTACATACAAAGCAAAAATGTCAAACTTAGTACATTTTATCGGTGCCATACAATAATAGGGAGATTGGTGAATATTGCTTAAGGTTTTAGTCAGACTCTTCTATGAAGATTAGTGCTATATTAGACAAAGGAAGTGTTAAAAGATAATATTTTAATAAAGAGAGGCAATTAGAAGTATGGTTTTATTAAATAGTATAGTTATAAATCTATGTTAGTAGATAAAAGAAAGGATTACAATTATTATGGGAATGAGAAAGAGTAATAGATGAAGGTATTTTAGTGGGAAAGTAGTTAAGTATTAGATTAGTGAGATAGGAATTTAGGAGGACTATGAATAATAATATTATTCAGCTGGGATTAAGACAGGAGCAGAGTCATGACTTTGATAGGTGGGACTTGAGAAGTGCTTTAAATATATGGGGGTTGGCAGTAGATAGTATTGGCTGAGGGGTCATGTTCCTTATCCTGGAGATGCTATTGGAATACAGACAGTCTCCATGAAAGTTGTTAGACCTGGTTACTTGTAAAAGGAGCTTATCAGAAGATCTGAGCTGTCTTGAGTTGGATTGGGTTTAAGCAGGTTTTGTAGAGCTGGACATTTTTCAGGTTGATATATTATCTTGTGGGCTATTGTAAGCTGGGTAAATATAAGGAGATTGGGTAGCTCTAGCCAGTTAAGTTGTTATGATGCAATACAGTGGTGTGCTCTACATGGGGAGTTGTTAGCAAACTGGGCAGTTTTATTATAGCATACTTCAAGTTTAGTTTGATTTTCTTCAGGTTGGTGAAAATAGCAGAGGCATATAGGAGGGGAGATAGTAACTGTGTCCTGGCGAAAGAATGTCTCAAGAAATAAGTAAGACAGGGTTTGGCTATATAAAGGGTGTCAAGTTTAATGTGAACAGTTTTAATTAGAGTTTCCAGATGTTTATCGAATTTCAAGTTGTTATCAGTTATGATACCAAGAAGTTTGGTGTGTGATACTGGTTCAATCTTAGTGTTATTTGAGGAGTAGATTTAGAAGGGTATATGCTGGTTTGAGTGTTTGTTGCTTGTGAATAGTATTAATTTTGTTTTACTGGGATTGAGGATTAATTGTGAACTGGCAAGCCAAGATTCTACTGCAGTGAAAGAGAGCTGTTTTTTTTTGTGGAGTTCAGAGAGGGAGGATGCTGCGCAAATAAGTTTGTAGTCATCTGCATATTGTATAATTTTGGCTGAGGCAGTTGCAGAATGGAGTTTGTTTATAAAAATGTTAAATAAGACCAGACTTAAGATTGAACCCTGTTATGCATACTGTGTAATGGGTAATGTAGGAGAGAATTCATTGTGCCATTTTACTGCTACTTGTCAATCTGTAAATAGTCATGGAACCATTGAAGGGCAGAGTGGCTTAGTTTAAGAGACAGGAGTTCTTGTAGAAGTTTTTGGTGGGAGACTGTATCGAAAGATTTAGACATGTCTAGGAGTATTGAGGAGACTAGTTGACCATTGTTTCTAAAGTGGTTAATGGTGTCTGTAAAACTTAATAGTGCTGTGATGGTGCTATGGCTAGGTCGAAAACCATGTTGGGTGTTAGGAGATTATTAGAGATAAGTTAATTTATGAGTTGTGAATGGATGCATTTTTTTAAGATCTTAGATGGGGTGACAGAATTGCTATAGGTCTATAATTAGTAACATCAGTGTTGGTTCTCCCTTTGTGTAGTGGTATTATATAGGAAGTTTTCCAGATTATGGATACATAGAGTTCATTTATGGAATGATTAATTAGTATTGATATTGGATAGGCTATGGTTTCGGATACTAATTTAAGGTAGTCAGCAGGTAAATTGTCAGCTGTAAGGGTGGTATGTTTTAGTTTGTTAAGCATTTTTCTTATTAAGTTGGGTGGTACTGTTTTAAATTAAAAGTTCTCTGTTAGATTATAGGGTTCAGTGGGGATTTTTAGTGGGGTAGTATTATTTGTTTTGGTAAGGTTTAGGATGGAGTTGGTGAAGTAGTTATTGAACTGGGTTGCAATGCTTTTGTGTGTATTTGTGATAGACTGAGTTGGAGTGACAGATTGGCCTGGCTGTAGTAACTGGTTAATACTTGCCCAGAATTTTTGGTGGTTATTTTGGTATTTCTGTTGCACTGTTATATAGTAGGATTTTTTTAACATTTTTTACCTGTTTTTTATTTGTTTCTGAGTTATTCTTTAGTTATTTAGAGTTGTTGTGTTTTTATTATTGTACCCAGACCTTGTCTCTGGTTTTGAGAAAAAGTCTAGTCTCTTTTGTTAACCAGGGGACATAGTTTGCTTTAGTTCTTATGGTTCTTAGTGGGGCGTGACTATTGAGTCTTTTCAGGAATGCATTATTAAAATATGATACTGCATTGTCAAGTGATAGGGATGCCAGAGGGGACCAATCACAGTGTTTTAAGTTAGTATGAAGTTTTGAGAAGAGAAATTTTTTTTGTTACATATTTGTCTAAATATTGTTGTTTTGGGGGAGTGTGTGTTTTGCAGAATGAGGTAAGTGGGTAGATAGTCACTTATGCTATCAGGGAGACATCTTGACTGACTGGTAAGAAAAGGTTTGTTGGTTAAGATCCAATGTAAAATTGAATGCCTATTTGTCTTTTTATCTACTTGAATTGGATATTTTATTAACTGTGAGAAGCAGTGTAAGTTTATGAAGTTTGTTGGATTCTCAGACATACACTTGACCAATCTAAATTAAAGTATCCCATGATAAAGGTTTTGTGGGAAAAGGTAATAGATATCCAGTCTAGGATGTCCTCGTTTAAGACTGGCTCATTGTTGGGGGTGTGGTTGTAAATGTCTTGCCTGGACTAGTCTACTTACCTGTTGATCAGAAAACTTAAATAAAGAGATGTAAATTAATTTTGAAATACTCCATGGATCTCAAATGTTGCAGTATACTACACTGCCTACACCTTTGACCTTGTAGCTGAGGACTTGGCTAAAAACAGTCTATGAAGAACCAGTTCACTAACTCAGTTAACAAAGAAATTAAGTTCTGCTTTCTGTATAAGAGAGATAGATTGGATAATTGAGCAACTGTATGTAGAAAACATGCTCAGGCTCAATGCACAATCACAGAGACAGTATATTGATGTTTCATAGTAGTCTGGTACATAAGTGCAAAATGCCAGTCTATGATATTAAATATTTATACAGACCTCTCCTCCCTGTACATGCCTCAAAACTTAGTCTCATACATATTAATCATGTTATTATCATAGCTTGAGGAAACATTAGAGATGGACAGGGACTAAAGGTCGAGGTGTCTCAATTGACATCAAAAATAAATATACCTCAAGGCTGGTCAAACAGGACAATGCACTTGAGCTACTCCATGTTCAAATCGCCATAGGCAAAATTCAATAACACTTCCTTGCAAGCTATAGGTCCCCCTCTATGACCCAGGAAACCCATACCATGTATTTAAACTTATTGGAAACACTCACCATCCAACCCAATGCCATATTCATGGGTGACTTTAATAACCCCACTATTAACTGGGAATCTTATATGACACCAAATGTACAATCACAGAGATTCTGGGATTTGGTAAACACAAACTCCCTGGACCAGATTGTCAATACACCAACCAGGGGTGCAACTATACTGGATCTGGTCCTCACTAATATGGGAGAGTACTGTGAGAGTGGTAAGGTCAGACCACAAAACGGTCTCCTTTGAAGTAAAAATAAAGCCTGGACCCCCAGCTATCCCTGAAATATTCATAAACTACTCTAAGGCTAACTTCATGCTATTAAGTGATAACATAGCACAATCTGAAGCTCCCATAAACCCTGAGAACATTGTTGCCTATGAAGAACTATTCACAGAAACCCTGTACAAGCATTTTAATAGCTGCATAGAGGCAGCTGTACCGACCAGGAAGAAGTAGAGAACTAACTCAAAAAACAGGCCACCCTGGTGGAATCACAAAATCAATAGGCTGTATAACAGAAGGAAGAAAATCATGGCAAAAATTAGGAGGTGTGGCACCCAGCAGGATAAAAGCACTCTTCTCAAACAAAACAAACAGCTCAGGGGACAAATAAAGTCTACCAAAGCCAAATTTGAGGTAAATCTTGCCTCCCAGGCCAAGGACAACCACAAGGCATTTTTTAGCTATGTCTGTAATCTCAAAGGCAATAAACAATTGTGTGCAGAGCTCCTTGTAAATGGAGCCACCTATACTGAGCCAGAAGATATAACAACCGTACTGGCCGACAAATTCAGTTCCAAATTTTCCCCTCAACCTTACTTCAGGAAATACCATCAAATATAAGTCCCCCAACTATCACTAGGGAACATGTCCTTAATGCTTTCTCTAAGGCCAAGAACACTGCATCAATGGGCCCAGACAATATAAATGCCCTAGGGCAGATAGCGTAGTATGAACCTATGAACCTATAACATGAAACATGAACTACCAGGCTCTCTGGAACTACTGTTTAACTGTAGCCTCCAAACAGGCTTCATGTCTCATGAATGGAGACCAGCAACAGTCATCCCTCTGCACAAAGGTGGGCCATCTGCAAACCCTGGAAACTACAGACCTATAAGTCTCACTAGTCTTATATGTAAAGCCATGGATCAAATTATCATGGAAATGATCAATAATGATATAGTAAACCTCCAGACATTGGACCCAATCCAGTTTGTTTTCATCAAGGGCAGGTCATGCCTACTCAACCTGGTGGACGTCTTTGAGAAGATCACCAAAGCAATGGATGAGGGCAAAATAGTTCACACTGCCTACCTTGACCTGGCCAAGGCATTTGACACAATACACCACTCAGCTGTTGTTGATAAACTCAGGAGATTAGGTACAAACCATATGTCACCTGGTGGATAGCCTACTGGCTCACAGACAGGACCCAGAAAGTTAGACTTGGGGAGTCCACCTCTACAGAGAGGCCAGCCACAAATGGAGTCCCTCAGGGATTGGTCCTTTGACCGCTCCTTTTTGGCATTTATTTCTCTGAAGTCCAGGCCAATGTCAATGGTCTCTGGTTGACTAAATTTACAGATGATTGCAAATTAGGAGTTGTCATTGAATCCCACACTGACACAAATGTTCTCCAGGAAGGGCTGACATAGACAAACAACTGGTGTCAAAGCCATGGACTAAAATTAAATGCCAAAAAATTCATAATGGTATCTTTTTGGAAGTCATCCATCCCTGGTAACTATCATATTGACAACTCACCCCTTAGAGTTGACGCACTAGTCAGGGACTTAAGGACACACACAGACAGTAATCTAGCATTTGACCCTCATGTGTTTACAGTAGTGAGGAAATCATTTTACGTTGTGCTGCTTATTAACAAAGTAATGCCATCTAGGCCTAAGGAAGTCATTGTTTCACTGTGTTTGGCATTCTTCAGACCTATTATTAAGTACAGTGCCTCCTTTGGTATGTACCTAACCAGGCATATCCAACAATTGGAAAGTCCACAGGGGTTCCTCAATAAAAGCATACAGGGTGTAAGTAAAATGTCCTATACAGATTGCCTCAAGACCCTATCCCTGTATTCTGTCTCCTACAGACTTTTGAGGGGAGATCTATGCCTGGCATACAGGACACTGTCATACCCCACTCTGATGGACCTCCTGCATATCTGCAAAACAAACAGCACCAGAATTACATGTTCTAAAGAAATAAATCTTGCCGGTGCTGTAAAGACAGGTATGTATCCTAGGGACTACCCCATCTCTGGAACAGGCTCCCCATCCATGTGAAGCAGAGTTCCTCCCTAGCCCAATTCAAGTGTAACTTAGATAATTGGATGGGGAACAGGAAATTCATCTCTGGCTTAGCACCTATGTCTCTAATGGACACAGGCAACCTGTAAATAGTTCATTTTCCAGGCTCCTGCTTGTAAATGTTTAATCTACTAAGCTCCTGCTTACACTTATCAAGGGTACTAGTACTTGTCAGAGATTTGGGATGCGTGGCTAGGCTTAAAAAAGCCCTTGTGATCATTAACCTAGTAAACACCTATGAACCTATGTGATATTATTTTGTATTAACTCAAAGCATGGCTGGTTACTTTTTCATATGTTCCTGGCATAGCTGAATAAAGCTTTGTGGTAACCCTTAGCATAAGTGTGGAGAATTTGATTTTGTTTCTAAGTTTTGTGTTAATCATTTTGAACTCTTCTCTAGCAGATGAGGTGTTTGCTTTTAAGGGCTAGGAGTTTCTTCCTCCTATTGTATAGTTTGTTGATATAGGGGCTCCACCCATATGGGTATGTTGTTATGTTTGGCACTACATTCTGACCACAAACCATGGGCAACAAAGCAAAAGGAGGTGGAGTTGCAATATACATAAAAGACATAAACACCTCCAGGCTAGTCAAACATTATGATGCACAGGAAACACTTCAGGTGCAGTTAACAATTGTTTTTTTTTTCACAAACAGCAGCCAAGTAGCACAAACAGTCAAAATCAGCAAAAATATATCCACAGGCTCCCAGATGAATAAACAGATGGTTTAATGCAACAAGAACAAAATAAAAGCTTCAGTAAGTGCTTTCGTCTTCTAACTCCTTTACAAAGACTTCTTCAGACTGTAGTAAACAGCAAAATTCATGTTTAAACATCTTAAAAATCATCACCTGACATAACATCTCATGACCTTACTAAAACCACGTTTCTAGTGCTTTAATCATTTCCTTTTCAGATAGCTGACAAATTCTTCGCTATTGTTTAGTCCTGGTGGAAAGCAGGCATTTAGCCTTACTTGCCAGCAGTATTCTAACCACCCTAGTTCTTCTTAAATATTAATAATATTTGCTTCAATGGATACCGTATCAAGTATTATAAATTTAAAGTCTACCTTACATTTGTTTGTTTTATAGTGTTTACATAATGCATTCCTCTCATCACCAGACTGAATGGCATATTTATACTCATATATCCTTCTGTTTAATTCTCGAGTGGTCCTTCCAACATAATAGGATTTGCATTGACTACAGAAACATAAGTAAACAACATTTTTAGACTTACAACTAAATTGTCCTGGAATTGTAACTTTTATACCCCCTATTTCTATTTAATTTCCTTCCATAAAAATGTAAGTGCACATATTACAATTATAACATTTAATCATCCCACATTTTCTGTTACTTCTTTCATTTGGCTTTTTCAGTTTTCCCTGAAAATAATTTTTAAAGTTTTTGCCTTTCCTTTGTACAAACAGAGGATTATCACTCACATTTCTAAACACATCATTATTTATTCTTAGTAGTCCCCAGTTTTTTCTTATTACATTTTTTATAGCTAATGAATCTACGTTGTTTTGAATGGCCATAGAAGTTTTTCTTTTTTTTAAGGGATTTTTTCTTTTCTATCCGGTATTTTTCCCCTCATCTCTATTCTTTCTTCTAATAATTTATTTACTTCATATTCTGGGTATCCTCATTTTCTAAATCTATTACAGAAGAAACTAGCTTCTTCTAAAAACTCATCTTCACTGTTTGTAAGCCCACTTATTCTAGATAGTTGCCCCTTTATTATATTTAGCTTAGTGTTTTTAGGATTCATACTAGAGAAGTGCAGTTACATATTGTTCTGCACCTCCTTTTATAAATTCTAGATACTAATTTGTTATTCTTTTTATACAAAAACAAATCCAAAAAAGTAATTTCTTTATCACTAATATGATAAGTAAATGTTAAGTATGTGCACACATTGTTTATATATACCAAGAATTCTTCTAGTTCCTCATACTTACCTCTCCATATTAATAGTACATCATCAATAAATCTAAAAAACATTTTTATGCTATTTTTATATTTGCTTTGTAACACATGAATGGTTTTGCATCCATGCATAAATAAATTTGCATAACTGGGGGCCAAAGCTGCCCCCATAGCTACACCATTAACTTGTACATAAATCTCATCATAAAATGAGATGTAGTTATCATTTAATACAATATTTATAATTTCCATTAATAATCCAACCATGTTTGTTGAATACATGTGAAAATGCACTAATTCCATCCTTACAATGTCCATTCCTTCATCATTTGTATCATAGTGTACAAGGATTTAATATAAAGTGTCACAAGCAAAATATTTTCATTTACTGCTATTTTCTTAATTTTTTCTAGAAAATTTAAACTGTCTCTAAGGCTAACAGTTTCAATTTGCTAGAAAAAATTAAGAAAATAGCAGTAAATGAAAATGATTTGCTTGTAACAATTGATATTAAATCCTTGTACACTATGATACTGAATGATGAAGGAATGGAAATTGTAAGGATGAAATTAATGCATTCTCATATGTATTCAACAAACATGGTTGGATTATTAATGGAAAAGATAGATATTGTATTAAACAGGTCAAAGACAAAGTACAAAATGCCCAGTCTCTCTCTGAAACAGTTCTTAAATTAATATCAAATATTACTGCTGAGTTAGCTTGGATGACATCACTTTTAGTCACCTGACATCAGTTCCCAAGCTAAACCCCCTTTGTCAGAGACTAACAGAATTTTTAGCATCTCTCTGTAAAAAATACATATCTCTCAGATGTTTGTAGATCCTGGAAGTCATAAAAAAGTAAAACATTTCTATATCTTAAACCTAGTAATTACTTGTTTTTCAAGACAATAAAAAAAGTCTAGCTCTAGACATTGTTTCTGCTCCTCCATTGAATTTGAGAGATAACACCTCTTTTATTACGTGGTTATGAAACAATTTAATTTCAACTATTTTCTCTGATTTTTTTAAGTTAACCTCGTGTATTCCAGTTTCCATTAAACATATACATCTAAACAGTCAAAATATTGCAGGTACATTCCTGTTCTATTCCAATAGGGCATGCTGTGGTTACATTTTATATCAGTACTTTACGCACACTTTTGTATAAAGCATATCAATATTCACAAATTATATAGAATTATTTACAAAATTCCAGATAGCTGGGCTGGCAATATTTCCCTGTGCCCCACTTCTTCCTCCCCAAAAATTCAAGCTAGTTTTCAAGTGACCTTTGAGAAACATTGCTTGAGACAGTGAACCTATCTGGGAATACCTCACCCCATTCCTTGTCTTGAGAACCCATCTGCATTGGCATTGCTAACCCCACTACAGTGCTGCACTGTCATACCATATGCCTACAACCCTAGGCTCCACCTTAGTAATATGTCATTTTGCTGGCTTGCTTGATGTACCCATGTTAATGGATTGTGGTCTGTAACTACAGTGAATTTCCTTCCATACAGATAAGGCTGAAGTTTCTGCAGTACCCACACTATGGCTAGACATTCCTTTTCTACAGCTGGATAACATTCTTCCCTGAGTTGGAGCCTACAACTGAGAAGTTTACTATCATACATTCAAAGTTCAAAACAAAATGCGTCCACATCTGCAAATCAGATGTGCAAAGTTGAAAATATCAAGTAGGACGGAATGTCGAAGGGCACACACCAACATCATCGAATTCACATTTTTGACATTCACTAAAGCAAGTCTCTAATGCACACTACAAATTTCCATCTTTTTGTAGGGGGGGCTCCTTCACTCCCCATGTGTGGGGGCTATGCTCCCCACATCCCCTGCAAATAATATATTCCAACTCTGAGATCACATTGCAGTGGGGAAAAGGGCTATTTCCCGATCCCTACTGAACTGCGATCTGTATTCAGAATGCCAAAGACAGGTGTGCAAATGCACTGATGCATTCACAAATCTGAACACTCGCACTTGTGAAGGTTAGATGAAATGGGAATAGTCCAACTGTTGTTCGACATTCCCATTTCTGTCTAACAGGTACTCGGCATTTGATAGTAAACCGACTGAGATATACCACTGGGTGCTCTTCTCCCTCTGAGGAGACCTGGCTAAGTACAGTCCCTACCCCATGGTTTGAAGCATCCACCTGCACAACAAATTATTTGCTGTAATCAGGACTGGATAACACAAGTGGTCCTCCCAAAACTCTTTTAAGCAAATGGAATGCCTGCTCACATGCTGGGTTCCATACTAACTTATCTGGCTTGTTTTTCCTTGTCAGGTCTGTGAGGGGAGTAGCTATGGTACTATAATTGGGGACAAACTTTCTGTAGCACCCTGCTGTCCCCATCAATTTCCTCACCTGCTTTTTGGTAATGGGGCAATCCATGCCTGAATGGTTTCCACTTTGGCAGGTTCTGGCCTGATCTTACCACTCCCCACTCTATGTCCCAGGTAGCAGATCTCTGCCATACCCACCTGACACTTACTTGGCTTAATGGTCAACCCTGCCCTATGTAGTCTGTCCAGCACCTCTGTGACATGCTGAAGGTGGTCTTGCCAGGAATGGCTGTAGATGGCAATATTATCTAGGTAAGCAAGGTCAAAATCTCCTGCTCCTGCTAGGATACAATCTACCAGACTCTGGAAAGTCACTGGGGTATTTTTCATCACAAAGGGCATCTTCATGAAGTCATACAAGCCAAAAGGAGTCTCAAAGGCTGACCTCTCTCTAGCACTGGGAGTCAAGGGCACCTGCCAGCAACCCTTGGTAAGATCAATAGTGGTAAGATATTTAGCCCCATACAGCTGCTCTAGGGCTTCATCTGTCCTAAGCATGGGTTAAGCATCTGACTCTGTGTGACTATTTAATTTCCTGTAGTCCATACAGAAACTGTTGCTGCCATCCTTCTTTGGTACCAGCACCACTGGAAAGGCCCAGAGACTGCTGGACTGCTGGAGTACCCCAAGTTCCAACATTTTCTGTATCTCCTCCTTCAAAGTCTGTTTGATTCTCTCAGGCACCCTATTATGGGCCTGCTTAATAGGCCTTTGGGATCCTGTATCCACATGGTACTGCACTAGTTTCCCAGTGAACATAACCCCAAACTCCTGTAACACTGCTCAGATTTCTCAAACCTAGGTAGGGGATAGCTGCTGGGACATTGCTACCCCTTCCACTGAGATGTCAATCTGAGCCATACTGAGGAGATCAGTCACTAGATCTCCCTCAACCTTCTTCTGCCATCCACTGCAAATGCTCAGCACAATGGCCTCCCTATTATAGTAAGGTGTCATAATGTTAACATGGTACAATTTATGCCCCTGCCTCCTGCCTAGCAGTTCTACTATGCAGTTAACATCACCGACCTCCCTTACCACCTTGTAGGGTCCTTCTCAAACTGCTTGCAGCTTGTTGTGTCTGACAGGAATGAGAACTGTTACCTGCTGCCCTACAGCATACTCTCTAGCTTGAGCATTCCTGTCATAACACACCTTTTTCTACTGTTGGACTTATGCCAGGTTCTCCTGGACCAAGCCCATGAGCTCCCTTAGCCTTGTCCTGAAGTTTAGGACATATACCGCAAAAGGCTCCTTGTGGAATTCACAATCACCCTCCCACTCATCACAAATCAAATCAAGAGGTCCCCTCACCCTATGCCCATACAGCAACTCAAAGGGTGAAAAACCTGTGGATTCCTGGGAAACCTCTCTGTAAGCAAACAACAGATGGGGCAAATCATTGTCTCACTCACTCTTGAAATGGTTTGCAAATGCCTGTAGCATCATCTTGAGTGTTGAGTTTAACCCTTCTACAATACCATTAGTCTGGGAATGGTAGGGGGTGGTCTTTAGGTGCTTCACCCCATAGTACTTCCACAGACAAGCCAGCAGGTCTGACATGAAATTAGCACCTCTGTAAGTCAGTATTTCTTTTGGGAAACCTACCCTGCTGAAAATCTCTAACAAAGCAATTGTCACCTTTTTTGCCTCAATGGAGGACAATGCCACTGCCTCAGGGTATCTGGTAGCATAATCTACTACCACTGGGATATACTTCTTCACTGTGGAACTTGGGGTAATCGGAGGCCCCACAATATCCACAGCTACCATCTAAAATGGCTCCTCAATCAAAGGCATCAAAGGAGCTTTCACCTTGTCTCCTGCTTTGCCTACCTTTTGGCACTGCTCACAGGTCCTGCAGTACCCTGTTGCATCTCTGGAAATTCCAAGCCAATAAAAGTTCTGCATAGTACGTCTCTTTGTATGCTTTATGCCCATATGACCTGCAAAGGGAATATCATGGGCTATAGCTAGATGTGCAAGATGGTAGGCTCTGAGCACTACCAACTGCTGTATTTTCTCAGCCTCTAGACATCCCTTAGGGGTCCACTCTCTATACGTTAGCCCTTTGTCCTAGTTTACAGATTCCTCTTTCCCTTAAGAATCAGGTGCCTCACTGGCAACATCCCTCAGGCCTGGTAATGTAGGATCTGAGAGTCTTTGTAGCCTTTCACAGTTCCCCTTCCACAGGGAGTCGGGCATCCTCTGACAGGGGTGCTTCACTGTCAGTCTAAGTACTACTATTCATCTCTGCCATTGCAGCAGTAACTCTGTCCAAGGGAACATAAGTACCCACAAGCAGCTGTAGCTCACCTTCAGTCTCACTGCAACAGGGTAGCTCCCTCCTCGCTGAATTAACCACCTCACCAATCCTGGCTGCAAGTGTACTGTCTGTCTGTCTGGGTACCCCCAAGGCTACCAGACCCACATGCTTGTCTTCAAGCCTGACTTTGTGTAACTGCATGCACACAAGATACTGCATTATCAAAATCATTCCCTATCAGAACATCTGCAGGGATATCCTCAAACACACCTACTTGCTTGCTTCCTTTTCCACCTTCCCAGTCAAGGTGAACTCTAGCCAAAGGTATTTGGAATGGGGTCCCACCTAAAGCTCTGGCTGGAGTAGACTGCTCAAGCAAGTAGTGGTCCTCTTTAACCATTGCAGGCTTCACAATGGTTAGGCCAGAGTCTGTGTCTCTCTTAGCAGTGGCCTCTTTCCCATCCACTAAGATAGGATATAACCTCATTTGATAGTGTGGTACCCTTGTTGTCTCAAGACAACATACTGCTGGCAATTTGTCATTCACACTTACTGGCTCCCCCTCCTTTTGTTCCCCACCTTGCCTCCATGAATATCTCTATGCTACATGGCCCCACTGGTTGCATTTAAAACATTTAACCCTTGGTCCTGGATGTGTACCTTGACTTGTGGCTTCTCATGCTACTGGTGGACTCTATTGGGGCAGTCTGGGCTGCCCACAATGGGTTCCCTTAAACACATGTGCAGCACTGGGTGTTCCTTTCTTGTGCAGTGATGACCTGTTTGCTAGGTATAGGTCCTTCTTCTTCCCCAGCACATCTGCAGTATTGCATTGTCTATCAGCTAACCAGATTCTCATGTCCACAGGCAAAGTGCTAATGGCTTGTTCCATCACCAAAAGGTCTGCCAGCCCTTCAGAAGTGGTGACCTGACATCCACTCACCCACCTATGAAAATAAGTGCTTAGTTCAGAAATATATTCACACACACTTTCATCTGCCTTGCTTCTATGCTCACAAAACTTTTTCCTATAATCTTCAGCTGTTAACTTAAAGCACTCTAAAAGACAGTTTTTTTACAGTATAATAATTTAAGCAATCAGTACCAGACAACTTAGAAATAGAAGTTACAGCTTTACCATGGTGTATGGGGCTCAGGAACCATATCCAGAGCCCTTGGGCAACATAGGTTCATAGGTTCATAGGTGTGTACTAGGGTAATGGTCCTGGAGCCTTTACAAGCCTAGCCCATAGGATTACCCTGACATTGAGCCACCCAACCATAGTTCCCAGTGCCTCTGTTGAGTAGAGCCAGTGTAGTTATCCCTGGGGTGAATTTTCTATTTCCCATCCACTCATCAAGCTTTCTCTTAAAGATGGCCAGTGAGGTGCTCTGTTTGACATGTATGGGAAGTCTACTGCATAGCATGGGCAGTCTCTGGGTTATGAACCTGTCCTTCCAGCATGTTCTGTTGATTGTGGTAATGACATTCAGGTCTCTGGAGTTTGTGGTGTGGAGGGATTGGGATTTCTTTAGATGTAGCATTTCTAACAGAGCTGGGTCAGACATGGCTTTGTAAGTCAAGCAGAGATTGCCTCTAAGTAGGCAATATAAGACAGAGAATAGTTGGGGTTTTTTGAGTCTGTCCATATAGGACAAGTGTTTAAGACCTATGATCCTCTTTGTGAGGTAATTTTGCAGCCTCTCCAGTTGTTGCAGGTGTCTAGTGAGGTACATGCTAAATAGGACATTGTACT
Organism: Protopterus annectens; assembly: GCF_019279795.1. Classification (NCBI taxonomy): domain Eukaryota; kingdom Metazoa; phylum Chordata; order Ceratodontiformes; family Protopteridae; genus Protopterus; species Protopterus annectens. The sequence continues at coordinate 453,889,091 of NC_056748.1, read as the reverse complement.
CTATGATTGGCCTAATGAGGGAAAAGTAGAGGGGGACAATGACCTCTTCTTCCTAGAATCAAAACTCTTAGTAATGAGATGTGCCACATAGAAGGACTTTCTGACCACAGTGGCAATGTGGTGGTCAAAAGAGAGGTTGCTGTCAACCTGCGTTCCCAGATCTCTTTTAATGCCTTCTGTGTCCAGTGGACTACCATTAATGTGGTAATTCATGGGAACCGGGTTTTTCCCAAAGGGGATTACGACATATTTTATGGCATTGAGCTTAAGGTCGTGGTTCTGACACCAGTCGTTGGTCTCGGTGAGGCCTTTCTGTAGGATTTCAACATCACTTGGGGAATTAATAATAGCTCCCAACTTGAATCATCTGCAAACTTTGTCAGCCAGAGTCCCTTCATGTTGGCCTGGACTTCAGAGAAGTAGATACCAAACAGGAGAGGACCCAGGACCGAACCCTGTGGGACTCCACTTGTGACTGGTCAGCAGTTTGACTTGGAGTCAGCTACTTTCACACTGTGGGTTCTATCTGTGAGTGTTAGGTTGGACCCTAATATTCTCCAGGGTTCTTAGGAACACGGAGTGTGAGTCTTGGGAGATGGTTGGGGACCTATAGCAGGCTATGATGTGAATTGCCATCTTACCCAATGTTAGCTGCACCTGAAGTACCTCTGATGCGTTATGTTGGGCTACTAATCTGGAGGTGTGTGCATCTTTTATGATTATGGAAACACCACCACCTTTGAAGCTTTGGTCCAAGTTCTTGGTCCAGAAGGTTTGGAATGAGTTATAGCCTGGTAATGCAGGGGTGCTTTCTACTGCCTTGACCCAGGTCTCAGCACAAATGTTGACATTCTCCATTTTAAGGAGTGCTTCGAATGAGTACATTTTGAGATTTAGACTTCTAGCATTGAGCAGCATGACCCTCAGATTGCATTTGTTTGTAGCTGTTATGGTGGTAATTTGGTCTTTGGAACACCACCTAAAAAAGGCACTATAGGGGTGGCAAGAGCCTTGGCCAGAATCCAGAAGCCCAGGGGTGACTGATGCAGGCCATCTCTGGCAAAGCATCGAGGTCTGTCAATCATGTCATCTCAGGCAGACAGATACTGGATCCCCTGAGAATGACACAAGAAACTTAGCCAATTGTTGAAATCAATGATTTTCTACTTGTACTGTGGTATCATTCTGGGTGATGGTAGGATGCTGCTCAGAGCTAGGGTCATACCCACCTGGGCTACATAATCTGAGAGTTCCTCCATGTCTCTTGTCATATAGTCCAAGGAGGTAGGTCTCAGGTCATTCACACCCACATATACAATGACAGAGTCATATTTGTACCTGTTGTTGAGGGACCTGAGTGCATGCATTATGTGGTGGATCCTGGCACCTGATAGGCAGCTGACTGTTACTTTCTCCTTATTCAATCTAGTGAGTGGGACATCAGTGTGCCTCACTATCGAGTCACCTATGACTAGTGTGCTGAGCATGCTGTTTTGTCTTAGAGGCCTTGGTTGAGTGGCACACTGTTTAAGAGAGTTATGTGTCTCGTCATTAGTGCTGTGTTGTGATGGTCGAGTGCATTTCTGCCTTGGAGGTCTCTGCTGTTTGGGTAGATTTTATATGAGAGCCTCCACGAAGATGGGTGTGTGGTTTGTGTTTTTGTGTGAAGGCAGTGCTGGTGTGTGTTCTGGAGGGCTTTGTGTTCCATGTGGTGTGGTGTAAGTGTTGACCTTCTCCTCTTGACCAGCTATTCCAGTCTTGGCTGGAGAGTGCGTGGCTTCCAATTTGGATATATAAGTGCATCTCGTGCAAGTCTGAGTGTTGGGAGGTAAGAGGAGAGGGTTGTTAGAGTACATGAGGCAGTTGCTACATTGCCTCAGGATGCCCAAGTTCACCAAGTTAATAGGGGAAAGCACAGAGAACTGACCTTAAGACATGCCTGGAGGGGTGGGCATTAATAATAAGAACTTGAGCTGTTTCCTTGTAGATCATTTAGTGCTGGTAGCACTTTTGTGTGCTACAATAATTGTTAAAAGAAGTCTGGTAAAGTGCTAGACTAATAAGCTAGTAAAAGTACAGGAGAGGATCATGTGACCCAGGCAGGTATGACCCTAGCCTGAGTAGCATCCTGTCTTCACCCAGAATGATACCACAGTATAAGGACAAAATGATTGACTTCAACAATTGGCTAAGCTTCTGGTGTCATTCAAAGGGGATCCAGTAACTGTCTGCCTGGGACGACATGATCAAAAAAACACAATGCTTTGCCAGAGATGGTGTGCACCTGTTGCCCCTGGGATTCAGGTTGCTGGCTAAAGCTCTTGCCGCCCCTATAGTGCCTTTTTTAGGCAAGGTTCAAAGGACAAAGCCACCACTGTAACAGATACAAGCATGCAAAATCTGAAGGTTATGCTACTCAATGATTGAAGTCTAAACCTCAAAATACACTCTCTCGAGGCACTCCTAAAAATGGAGAACATCAATATCTGTGCAGTAACTGAGACCTGGTTCAAGGCTCCATAGAGCCCCCCTGCAATACCAGGCTACAACTCTTACCACACTTTTCGGCCACCAAACCAAGACCGAAACACTAAAGGTGGAGTAGTGTCCATATTCACCAAGGATATTCACACCTCCAGGCTAATTGCCCAACACAATGCATCTGAAATTCTCCAGGTGCAACTAACACTAGGTAAGACTGCAGATCTACCACCATGCCGTAAGATTCTCACTACACCTTTCTAAACATACTGGAAAATATTCAGATACAGCCAAACACCCTAATACTGGGTTATTTCAACTACCCTGCTATTAACTGGGAAACCTACTCGGATACCAACACCTTTTCCCAACAGTTCTTGGAATTCATAAATTCCAACGCCCTGGATAAACTAATCCATAGCCCCACCAGAGGCTGCAATATCCTAGACCTGGTCATTAACAACATGGGAGATAGATGCTTCACACCAGTGGTCACCCCCTCATTGGTCAGGTCTGACCATAAGCAAATCTCCCTTGACATCCACATCCTACCCCCACCCCACAGTAAGGAAACCTCCATAAAAAACCTTCTCCATAGCCAACTTCTTGCTACTTAAGTCAGAAGTGACAAACTTCATGACACCCATGCAGACGGGAGCTGAAAGTTCAATTGCTGAATCCTACACTAAGGCACTGAATGAGCACATCCACTGGTAAATGAATTGTGCCATCCCAAATCAAACCAAGATGCTCTCCTCCAAAAAAAGGAAGCCAATCTGGTGGTCCTCTGCCATAAACAAACAATAGAAGGAAGAAACTGTTGCAGAAAAGAGGAAAATCCTAGGATGCAAAAAACTCCCTTACCAACCTCAGTAAGAAGCTCAGATCCCTCATAAAATCCTCCAAAGCTAGTTACGATAATAAAATTGCCAAAGATTCCAAAGACAACCACAAGACATTCTATAATTATGTCAAGAATCTAAATGGCAATGCTCAGATCTGCTCTGAGCTACAACAGAATGGCATTAAATATACTGATCCCAAGGATATTGCCAATATCCTGGCAGATCGATTCAGTGACAACTTCACCCCCCTCTCACTTCCTAAAGGGCCCATCTCAATACCAAAAGATTGCCAAATTCCAGTAATCATGGCCACATAGGTCGAAACTGCACTCTCCAAAGCTAAGAATACAGCATCCATGGGACCAGATGACATCCCGGGCTGTGTACTACATGAACTATAAAATGAACTGGCACCTCACCTAAGTGTCATGTTTAATCATAGCCTCACCTCAGGCTTTGTGCCCACTGAGTGGTGCACAGCTACATTTATCCCATTCCACAAGGGGGGGTCCACCTTGGATCCTGGGAACTACCGTCCCATCAGTCTGATGAGCCTGATCTGCAAGGACATGGAACGCATTATCATGGAACTTATAAACAAAGACATTGGCAACCTTCAAACACTGGACCCCTCCCAGTTTGGGTTTGTGAAGGGCTGATCATGTCTCCTTAATCTGATTGACTTCTTCAAATCAGTCTCCAGAGCTCTGGATGAGGGTGAGGTGGTCCACACAGCCTATCTGGACCTTGCCAAGCCCTTTGACACCATCCACCACTCTGGAATCATAGATAAACTTACTAAGCTGGGCATAAATCCCTATGTCACTCGACGGGTTGCCAACTGGCTTACTGACAGAACCCAGACTGTAAAAGTAGCTGACTCCAAATCCATCTCCAGACAAGTGGAGTACCTCAGGGTTCAGTCCTGGGACTGCTCTTGTTTGGCATCTACTTCTCTGAAGTACAGGCCAACACTAAGGGACTCTGGCTAACAAAGTTCACAGATGACTGCAAACTGGGAGCCATTATTAAATCCCCAAATGATGTCGATATTCTACATAAGGGCTTTACAGAAACAGATCTTTGGTGCCAGAGCCATGGGCTCAAGCTTAATGCCAAGAAATGTATAGTTAACCCCTTTGGGAAAAAACATGTACCCATGAATTACCACATAGGTGGCAGTACACTGAACACTGAAAGTGTGATGAAAGACTTAGGGACACAGGCGGACAGTGGTCTCACCTTCGATAACCACATTACCAAAACAGTCAGGAAATCCTTCTATGTGGCACACCTCATCACTAAGGGCTTTACATCCAGAAAAAAAGGAGGTCATTGTCCCATTGTACTCATCACTCATTAGACCCATTATAGAGTACAATGCCCCATTTGGTATGTACCTCACAAGACATCTGCAACAGCTGGAAAGGGCGCAGAAATACCTCAGTAAAAGAATCACAGGTCTAAAGCAGATGGCATATGCTGGCCATCCAAAAAAACTCTATCTATACTCTGTGGCATAATGTCTACTCTGAGGCAATCTCTGCTTAACATACAAGGCCATGTCAAACCCTGAGGTGTTGGACATGCTCCACTTAAAGAAATGCCAATCCCGCAGAGCCACACGGTCCAGGGAACTAAACCTTGTCATCACAATAAACAAAACATGCTGGAGGGATAGGTTCCTGACCCAGAGACTCCCCATACTCTGAAATAGACTGCCCATACATGTCAAGCAGAGTGCCTCCTTGGCCCTCTTCAAAAGGAACCTTGATGATTGGATGGGAGATAGGAAATTCACCCCAGGGATCATATCAGTTGCCCTGCTAGACAGGGGTCCAGGGAAGTAAATATTGTGGGAAGTAATATCCAGGGAATTGTTATGGCTAGGCTTGTATAGGCCCTAGGGCCAATAGCCTAGTACAAACCTATGAACTTATGAACCTATGAACTAGAAGATCTAAGGGAAAAATTGATGAGCAGACTTTGGCACCTTTCAGAAGCTTACAAACAGTCCTGGATACAGCAAATCTGTATCAGGACTAGACTAGTTACAGGAAAGGCGGGAAACAAGCACAAACTTGGGCTTTTAAACCAGGAAGTTGAAAGAGATGGAAAAACTGCCCAAATGGCCAGTAAACTACAATTTCTGGGACAGAAACCACTCCTCTTGTTGTAGATAGGCTACCTATTGCTTTCTACTCCCACTGATAAGCAAGAAGGCTTCCCTCCAACACAGAAAGGCTTGGGTGCTTAGAAGCTTACATACAGTTCTGGATACAGCAAATCTGTATCTGGGCTAGACTAGTTACAGGAAAGGTGGGAAAAGTGCAAACATGGGCTTTTAAAAAAAAAGTTGAAAGAGATGGAAAAACTGCCCAAATGGCCAATAAACTACAATTTGTGGGCCATAACTCACTCCTCTTGTGGTAGATAGGCTACCTAGTGTTTAACATTCCCACTGATAAGTTAGAACATAGAAAGGCTTGAGGGGTCAGAAGCTTAGAAACAGTACTGGATACAGCAAATCTGTATCTGGACTAGATTAGTTACAGGAAAAACAGGAAACAAGCACAAACATGGGCTTTTAAACCAGAAAGTTGACCGAGATGGAAAAACTACCCAGACTGCCAATAAACTACTATTTCTGGGCCAGAAACCACTCCTCTTATGGTAGATAGGTTACCTAGTGCTTACCACTCCCACTGATAAGCTAGAAGGCTTCCCGCCAACACAGAAAGGCTTGGGGGGGGGGCTCAGAAGCTGACAAGCATTCCTGGATACAGCAAATCTGTATTTGGAGTAGACTAGTTACAGGAAAGGCAGGAAACAAGCTTAGAATTTTTTTTTACAGAAAAGCAGCTAACACAGCAGTAAAAACAATTAAAGAGCAGTGCAAGCTAGCACACGAGTGTGTAGCAATATTAAAGCAAATACATTTTAAATAAATGCAATTTATTCAAACTGTATTCTAAACTGAATTCAATTATTGTTTTATTCAACTTTGAACAGTTATACTGTTTACATACTCTTTCAAACATATGATTGAAACTATCAAAATTATCCCCCTTTGTAAATTGTGGAAGAAATTTACTGACCTTTGTTGCTTCTGGGGTTCAGTTACTCCCTTCCCCATTACCTCCATGACCCAGGCGAAAAGTGAGCATCTCCTCTTCATGTTGCCTCTGCTTCACATTCTCTTCAGCTTCCAGACATCTCAGTCTCTCTGCTGCTTCTAATTCCATTTGTTTCTCCTTCCACAGTCTCTCTGCTGATTCAATTTCCAAATGTTTGGCTTCCAGTTCAAGTCTCTTTAACTCCAGATGGATTTGTAAGTCCTCTGTGGAATGGTTGAACTGTCCATTTTCTGAGAGTTGTACATTCCCAATGCCAGACTAATTGTCTTCCTGGTTGCTAATCATTCTGCTTTAGTCAGGCTGGCATGTACCAGTCCTTGGCACATCTCAGCCAACTGGCTCCTTGTCAGCTTGTCATACTCCTCTGATGACATGCTTGCCTGCTCTCCCTGACTAACATATCTAACAAAAAAAAAATAAAACAATTGTGATATGAAACAATGAATGTTCACTGTGTGGCTGACTGAGAGTAAAAACACCTTCTTTAGTAACCACTGTTTACAGGCTACAGGATTTCAGTATCCACACCACTGAATCCTAATATATGGATATTCCACAACTACAAGTCAATATGTGATGCAGATACTGCCAACCAATTAATATGTGATGCCCCCGCACTGACCCAGTAATCATAGAGCCTCAATCCTCACCACTGGCAATAATGGGGAACATACACACTGGGAGGATGACAAGTACAAATAGTAAAGTGCAATTTCCCATAAGAGCACACAGAGATCACAGTCAGGCTAGGGCTGGTTTCACCCTCTTTCTTCAGATCCCCAATAAGACTCCCCACTGGCACAGCTATAGGGTTGAGATCTCAGCTGAGTGGCCAAACCAAGATCTCCAGTACCCTGACACCCAAACTCTTTGAGATTTGGTTTATATACAAGCACACACACACACACACACACACACACACACACACACACACACACACACACACACACACACACACACACACACACTCCTGGGAAAGGCTGGCCCAGATTTTCTAGCTATGCCCCCTTCTGCCCAGACTATAAGGTAGTTTCCACTATTCCACAAAGCGTGTCCAATTCTACTGTGTAATTAATCCAAATGGTTGTCTGACCAAGAGCAAGGCTATTTAGGAGTGGTCTGTACAGTGTCACCAAATAGATATGCAAGTACTCTAACAGCATAAATATCTCTAAACAAACAGTCACAATTAAAAGGTTTAAATATATTTAATAAATAATAAAAGAACAAGACAATACTCACTAAACAAACACAGCTACTTCAGAGTTCAAATCACAGGAAATATTTAAAACAACATTGCAGGACAGTCTCAAATAAATAAAGAAAACATCTAAGCTATACTTTACTATATTTCTATCTGAATCTAGAAGAGTTTCTATGCCCTAAAAAACTTACAGCAAGGCAAGTGTAGAAGTGGTGATGAGTGGATGATCTTGTTAGATCAAATACAAAATACAAAATGCCCAATCTCTCTCTGACAGAGTTCTTAAATTAATATCAAATATTACTGCTGGGTTAGCTTGGATGACATCACTTTTAGTCACCTGACTTCAGTTCCCAAGCTAAACCCCCTTTGTCAGAGACTAACAGAATTTTTAGCATCTCTCTGTAAAAATACATATCTCTCAGATGTTTGTAGATCCTGGAAGTCATAAAAAAGTAAAACATTTCTATATCTTAAACCTAGTAATTACTTGTTTTTCAAGACAATAAAAAAAGTCTAGCTCTAGACATTGTTTCTGCTCCTCCATTGAATTTGAGAGATAACACCTCTTTTATTACGTGGCTATGAAACAATTTAATTTCAACTATTTTCTCTGATTTTTTAAGTTAACCTCGTGTATTCCAGTTTCCATTAAACATATACATCTAAGCAGTCATAATATTGCAGGTACATTCCTTTTCTATTCCAATAGGGTATGATGTGGTTACATTTTAACTCAGTACTTTACACACACATCTGTATAAATTATAACAATATTCACAAATGACAGAATTATTTGCAAAATTCCAGATAGCTGGGCTGGTAGTATTTCCCTGTGTTACAAAGAACACCCCAGACACATTCTCTATTGATATAGCCAACCTGCTGGCAGACAGGTTTGGTGAAAACTTCACCCCTCAGTCCCCCTTACCAGTAAAACAGGACATCCCTAGTACCTGCCCCTCTCCCCTTATCTCTAAGGAGCAAGTCATCAGTGCCCTCTCAAATGAAAAAAATACAGCTTCCATGGGACCTGATAACATCCCAGGCTGCGTACTACATGAATTCAGGCAGGAACTTGCAGCCCCATTACTCACCCTATTCAACCAAAGTCTGAGTACTGGTTCCATCCCAGCTGAGTGGAGGAAAACCACTGTCATCCCTTTGCACAAAGGAGGAGTGCCCACTGATTCTGGAAATTATAGACCCATCAGTCTAACTAGCCTGATCTGCAAGGCCATTGAGCGGATTATCATAGACCTCATTAACAAGGACATTGGCAACCTCCAGACACTCGATTCCACACAGTTTGGTTTCATCAAGGGGAGGTCATGCCTGTTAAATTTGGTTGACTTCTTTGAGACAGTCACCAAGGTCATGGATGAGGGGAAGATGGTGCACATTGCCAACATTGACCTGGCCAAACCTTCAATACTATTCTCCACTCATGTATAATAGATAAACTCTCTCATCTAGGCATCAGTCCATATGTTACTAGATGGGTAGCAAACTGGGTTACTAAGAGAACCTACCTGGTCAAAATAGGGGAAGCCACCTCCAGCAGTAGACCTGTAATGACTGGTGTACCTCAGGGATTGGTGTGGGGCCTCTGATGTTTGGGATATACTTTTCTGAGGTGAACGCCAAAACCAATGGGCTATGACTGACCAGGTTTGCAGATGACTGCAAGCTGGGTACTGTCATCAGTTCCCTAGTGAATTGGACATCCTCCAAGAGAGTCTCACCCAAACAAATGACTGGTGCCAGAAACATGGCCTCAAACTGAATGCCAAAAAATGCATCATCATCCCCTTTTGGGAGAGTGACATCCCCACAAATTATCACATTGATAATAAGATCCGCACACAATCAGTCATAAGGGACTTGGGCACCCAGGTTGATAGCAAACTGATTTTTGACCACCATATTGCCTCTGTTGTATGGAAAGCTTTTTACATGACCCACCTCATTAGTAAGGGTATCTCATCCAGGGACAAGGTGGTCATATCTCCCTGTATTCTTCCCCTATAAGACCCATTATTGAGTACAATGCCCCTTTCTGCATGCACCTCACAAACTACATGCAAGCAGCTAGAGAGACCACAGAGGTTTCTCACCAGGAGAATCCAGGGCCTCAAACATCTACCCTACACAGATAAACTAAAGACCCTGTCCCTCTACTCAGTCTCCTACAGACTCCTCAGAGGTAACCTCTGTCTGGCATACAAAGCAATCTCAGACCCTGCTTTGATGGGACTGCTGCATATCCGCAATTCAAGCTCCACTCAAGTAACCCACATGCGCAATCTCAACCTGGTCTGTGACATCAATAGGACTTGGTGGGACAGATTTCTGTCCCACAGAATTCCCCTTTTGTGGAATAGACTCCCTCTCCACATCAAGTAGAGTACCTCATTAACCCTTTTTAAGCACAACCTGGATAACTGGATGGGGAACAGAAAATACACCCCCTGGGATTCCGCCTGTGTCCCTGCTGGACAGTGGCCTAGGGTGCTGACTTGTTGGAACATAGGCTAAATTCTTGGCTAGGTTTGTAAAGGTCTCAGGGCCAGTAGCCTAGTAACTTCCTATGATCCTATCCCTGGGATTCAATAAACTCCATGCAGGAATAGTCTCCAGAGCTGTCGACAAGGGAAAGGCAGTCCACACAGCCTATCTGGACCTTGCCAAGGCCTTTGACACCATCCTCCACTCTGGAATCATAGATACACTTACTAAGCTGGGCATTAATCCCTACATCACTCGACGGGTTGCCAACTGGCTTACTGACAGAATCCACACTGTAAAAGTAGCCAACTCCAAATCCAGCTCCAGACAAGTGACAAGTGGAGTACCTCAGGGTTCAGTCCATCTACTTCTCTGAAGTACAGGCCAACACTAAAGGACTCTGGCTAACAAAGATCACAGATGACTGCAAACTGGGAGCCATTATTGAATCCCCAAATAATGTGGATATTCTACAAAAGGGCCTTACAGAAACAGATTATTGGTGCCAGAGTCATGGGCTCAAGCTTAATGTCAAGAAATGTATAGGTATCCCCTTTGGGAAAAAAAACATGTACCCATGAATTACCACATAGGTGGCAGTACACTAAACACTGAAAGTGTGATAAGATACTTAGGGACACAGGTAGACAGTCGTCTCACCTTCAATAACCACATCGCCACAACAGTCAGGAAATCCTTCTATGTGGCACATCTCATCAGTATGGGCTTTTCATCCAGAAAAAAGGAGGTCATTGTCCCACTGAACTCATCCCTCATTAGACCCATTATAGATTACAACGCCCCATTTGGTATGTACCTCTCAAGACATCTGCAACAACTGGAAAGGCCACAGAAATACCTCACTAAAAGAATCATAGGCCTAAAGCAGATGCCCTATGCTGACCATCTAAAAAAACTCCAGCTATACTCTGTGGCATATTGTCAATTCAGAGTCAATCTCTGCTTAACTATATACATTAGTGACCTATGTCCTTCATCTAACTAATAATCTCATAGGATAGTATCACATAGTACTAATAACTACATATTTAATAGTTTTTGGCTGTCTACTTCTTGTAAATGATATCCTTTAGCAAATTGTATTTCTTACCTTTCTGTTAACCAAATTGTTTGTTGATTTTTTGCATTTTCTTATGTGTTGCAATGAACTACTCTTGGAGCTTTTCTCCCCGGGCCTCCGCTGAAAATGGACATATATCCAGTCGGACTATCCCGGTTAACAAATGTAAAATAAATAAATAAAAAATAAATAAACTCATTCCCTCCAGTACAGCTCTTTTGATTGTGTGCCTTTAACTCCCAGAGGGCATGGCTTAAGCCTTTAAAAAATGAAGTTATCACCTTACAGTTCTGGAAAATATTCATTGAGAGAGGTCAAATATCAATATAGTTGTTTCTGCCATCACATATGCTTCAAGACAAAATATCCTGGTACCTTGTAAGTAACATGGTTTTGGAATTATTAATGCAAATATGAACAATCAATATTCGATGCCTAGAGGAGCAGTAGGAGTTAACTGCAGAAGATGCATGGAGGAGCACTTATCTATAATGAGTTAAAATACAAGGTCATGTCAAACCCAGAGCTGTTGGACATGCTACACTTAAAGAAATCCCAGTCCGTCAGGGCCACATGCTCTGGGGATCTAAACCTTGTCATCACAATGAACAAAAACATGCTGGAGGGATAGGTTCCTGACCCAGAGACTCCACAGAGTCTGGAATAGACTGCCCATACACGTCAAGCAGAGTGTCTCTTTGGACCTCTTCAAAAGGAACCTTGATGATTAGATGGGAGATAAGAAATTCACCCCAGGGATCATGTCAGTCGCCCTGCTAGACAGGGGTCCAGGGAAGTAAATATTGTGGGATGAAATAGCCAGGGAATTGTTATGGCTAGAGTTGTATAGGCCCTAGGGCCAATAGCCTAGTAGCAACCTATGAACCTATTCCTGCACTGAGTGGTTCATGTCCGTATAGCACAGCAGCATGCCTTACATATTCATGAAGGCATGTTCAACCTACATGGACACGAACCATGAACGAGTGCAGAGGGCATATTTAAGTAGTGCACGGACATTGAACACACCCTCTGCACTCAGAAAGTGCCATACAGCACTTTCTAATATGGTCTAGCATAATATTAGAGAATTACTCTAATATTATGCCAGTATTTCAGTGTCTGCAGACACTGAAATTAAATAAATGATCATTTTAGTGTCCGCGGACACTGAAATAAATATGGCAGCAGGAAAGCAATGCAGCGGGTGAATGATAGGTTCTGTGACACACACCCTGCATTGTAAAAGTGCTATATGACACCTCCGCAACCTGCTAAAGCAGGAAATGTGTACAAATGCGCAAATAATGGAGGATAAATCCCTGAAAAGGGACACATCATGCTTATTGCCCTCACACACATAGAAAGTTGATAGAAAACAAGATATGTATTAGCAGGAATCTCAGAAGGATAGAAGCCTGAAAGCCAAATGTATGCCATTATTTCCCGACTGTAGTCCTCAATGAAGTGTCAGAACACCACAATACTCACTATATAACATAATAAGATAATAATAATATTATATACATTTTTCTAGGCTAAGGAATGTTTAAGCGTACCTAAGCGGGTGTGCCCATTATGACCCTCCGCTTACCATAGCTTAAACATCCCATAGGAGATAAATACAAATATACAGGTAAAATTTCCAAGCTGAGATTGTGTAGTGGTTAGACTCTCAGCTTTACATGCAGGTGTTCACAGTTTGAGTACCAAGACAGGCATATGGGAAAGTAGTGTTAATTTTTTTTTTTAAACTTAAATTATGTAGGAACTGTTTTTTGCCAACCAGGGTAGTGTAGCTGGTGTACAATTTAAGTGTAAGTGCATATAACATGTGAAACTACCCATGTATACACAAGTGTTCCCTACAGTATAGTCACACCACTTGCCAATGTAAGGATAGCACATAGAGGGATGTCATGTAAAGTACATTATATACACTTAATAAATGAAGTCAGTCCTCTGATATATTTAAAAAAATTAAAAGTGAGCAATGGTTAGTAATGCTCAGCTAAGCTTAGCAAGTGTAACCATTGCTAAGATGTGAATACTAAGCAACAAGTAGCTCAGCTAAGTGGATTTGCGCACTGTTAAACACTACTCAACAACTTCCCCTTTAAGCAGTGTTAAAATCAGCTTAGCAGATTTGTGCACTGCTTAGCGGAGCTTAACCTTTTCAGAATGGTCCAACGACTGCAAAGGGTGGGAATATCACACTATTTAAATAGTGCAGGTGGGAATGCAGCCATAATCTGTTATAGTCCTTCTGTGCAGATACAATGGCTGGTGTAGGAGTGGGAGCGCACTTTTGGGCGCAATGCTGGAGCATTTGGGAGACCAGGGTCATGGTTGGACTCCTAGTTAAAAACCATGAGGACAGACTGCTGCAGGGCCAGTACGAGGGCTACCAATACAAAGCATAGGCCCAGGACCATCTCACACATGACCTCACCAGTGCTACTGGCATCCCCAGGACTGGTGAGCAGGAACAGCACCACTATGCTAACCTAAAGCGTAGAAAGGGGGCACTCTTAGACCAGTGTATCCAAGATGGATGGGTACAGAATGCTCCAGTAGTATGTAAGTATCACTATCAAGTAGTTTGTAGCAAATACTAGCCTGAGAATGTGATAGACAGATATGCATAATGTGTGTTTTTCCTCCCCTACAGCTGCAGTAGAGAGGGCTGTGAACAAAGAAGCCCACGATGACAGACTGCTGAGGCTGCGCCGAAAGGCTGGTGGGTACAAATCTATTTTGCAGTATAGTGTTAAAATAGCTAAGAAGGAGTACATTTCTTACTGCTAGTAGGTATACTGTTACTGTGTGAACTGAATAAATAGAAAGGTATGACTGACAAATATTGAAGTGCAATAAAGACCCTTAAAAACTGTTGTTTATTCTGGTATGTTGTTGTAGACATATATAGAATGTATACTGGTTATTCACTGCAAATATGGCTGTGACAGCATACATTAACTGAGGTTCATCTGTGAACAAGCTGTTAGGAGAAACCATAGATGGTGTAGCTATAAAATGAGATATAAATTAAATGCGAAATATATACTGCACTAAGCTCTGAATCCTGAATAGTAATATGTCAGGTATAATGTGTGTACCATGCAGCATTGCCTTGTGTTAACCTTTGCTTTCCAGGTTGTAGTACTCCAAAGGAGTAATGCACAGTACAATAACTATCTGTTATGCATGCATCACAGGATTACAAGTTCAGACTGTCTGACCAAGAGAGTATTAGACAGAAACCATTGAAACAAGCAGCATCAGTTCCGAGGTAGCTCAGTGTGAAAAGAAATAGCTTTGTTGTTAATTTTGCACACACAGTTCAAATCTAGGGAGTGGTACTAAAATGTGTGCATATCTACACACAAAGGAATCAGGAATAAATGTAAAAACAGTCAGGTAGTGTTAACAGACATTTTCCCCACAAGTTTTACAGGTAAGTAAATGCTGCTAGTAGTTGTATGAAGGGTATACTAATAAACTGTGTACAGCTGTTCAATTGTCCCACCACATGCCTGCAAATGACAGCAGGGTAGGTACATATAATATGCACTCTTCCCGAAGCATACCTCTCAACTGTACAGATATTCACTGAATGTCCAGATATTTGTCCCAGATCCATTTTACATAAAGTACTGGTGTCATGGCAAATCAATGGCAAACCATTATAGACTGAAGTTAGAAAATAATGATAGACATACAAGTGTCAGATGTCATATCCATCAGAAAAGTCATGCAAATGCAAAACCTGTTATTTTATCAATGTTCCAAGTTTGTAAGAGCAATAGCTAAAAATTGTCCATATGTATGAGCTTTTGTTCTACTCTTATGTATGACTTTATCCGGATGTCATGCTCTAAGAGGTTGAGAGGTATGTTCCCGATACATGTCTCTCAAGAGTCATGCAGTTATGGCTAGTGGTCACTGCTGCAAATAATCCTGGGCACAGATAGGAAACCAGTTGATGTATGCTAGTAGCACACTCACATAACAGCAGTTCAGGATACCCCTCCTGTGACAGATATGTTAACCTAACATGTACGAGTCCCCTCTAGTCATGTACCCAGAGTTGTCACAGTTTGCCTCATACCATTCCAGGCTGACAGTTTAATAGGTATGTTTGTACTACAGCAGCTGTGGCCATAGGTAGATATAAAGTGAGACCAGAACCATAGAGTACTGAGCAGTACTGTTGTGGAAAATAGAAGCATAAACAGTTGTTAATGGATTTTCTATCTCTCCCCCACCCCTCATCTGCATCAATTATTACTCATATACTACGGGTATGTTGGTCTTCCAACCCTAATGTTGGGACTTGTGTCATATTATTGTTAATATGTGTGATTGCTTGCATGTTAACATATCTTGTTCAAATACCATTGTTGGTGGCCTGTTGCCGCCAATGTCACTGGCATGCTGTTATGATGCATATTATTCTTCCATTTATGCATGTGTTCTGTTTGCTATGCAACTGTTTTAAATATGTTTTATGGGGTTAACTGGAACACCCATGCATGCTGTTATAACTAATCTTGAAATGTGTTTTTCATGACTAACCAACATATTTTGTAAAACCTCAACACCATAATGCATTTGGGAAGGCAGATTCCAGTGGATCCGCCTGTCCCACCTCATCTGGCCATTGCACCAGGCCCCAGTATGTCTGGGACCCAACCCAGATCTCCCTCGGCTGCTGGTCCTGCACCACCTTTAGGTGGAACTGTCACAGGGGATGGGGCCTGCCTCCCCCAAGAGCAGGCATGGACAGGAGGCCATTACCTGCAGTCAGGTTTGGTGTGCAGAACCCTTTGATCTGAGTTCAGAGAGAAGTTGTACCAAACTGAAGGCCACCTGGTGCACCTTGAAGGGCAGGCCACCCCTCCTGTCCAGTCCCCAGCACAGCCACCATTGGAGCCATGAAGATGCAGTGGTGACTGCCCATGGGTGGGGATCTCAGTCCCACTGTAACCATATGGGGGCCCATGGGCTTCGGATTCCCAACCACCCTATGGGAAGACCTTGTCCACAGAGTTAACACCTTGGGCCACCATGGCCGCACATATGATCAGGTCAGGCATTGGGAAACTGACCTGATATGTCGTCCTGGCAAAGGGTTGCTGCCATGGCCAGGGACCATACTGCTACAGGTGGAGGTCCAGCCACACAGCCCCCCCCCCCTTATGGCAACAGAGGAGCTTCTAGCCAACCTTAGGGCAGCCCCCACACAACAGCCAACACATGAAACATGAGTTGTGGAGTTGGGTGGCACCCAGACAACAGCCGAGGAGAATCCAGATAAGGCCACAGTGCACATCAATTTAATCATATATCAGTCATACTGTCTTCTATAGAGTATCTAGATCATATGTCACTCCAAATTGCATTTGTGGGTGGGGTTTAGTAAAGCAGAAAAGTGCACATCTATGGTGAGGGACAGCAAATTGTGTACTATCATAGCTTGTATTGTACCTGTGCAGAAAAGTAGCATTCATCTTGTACCACAGCCAAATGTGAGTCTGCTGACAATACCTCTCCCCCACAATTACATAGGTCCCTCTGGTCTGGATGTGGGGCAGCAGCCTGAAACTGGTGAGTATGGGATTTTCCTGTTGTGGCTCACCAGTAACCCAGGCATGTTAAGGTCATGCATGTGGCCATGCACACAACTGTTACTCTCAGCCGTTTTGCAATATCTGTATGTTCACTTTTCACTTGTGGTTGGGTTAACTGCATTGCATCACAGTGGTCATCACAGGAGCCTATTTGCAGGAGATGTTACATATCTGTAGCATACCTCACAGCCTGTCATTGCAAGAAATCTGAACAAAGACTGACAAAATGGGGGGACAAAGGCCCAAACCTAGGGACATATTTTATAAATTAGTGTTATACAGTGCATATAAATGATGTACACAAACCTGTTAGAATGCCAGGTATTTGTGATATACAACAATGAGAGCACAATAAAACATTTCTGAACCCTTTCAACCTTTCATGTGACCTATAACCTGTACAATTCAATTGTATGACAAACAAGTTTGCTAGGGGAACAATTATGACACATAAAAATGTACAAGAAGCTAGATGCATATGTGTGCACAGGCTGAAGCTAATACTGTGTTGAAGCAGCTTTCGATATTATTACAGCATTACGTCTTCTTGGGTACACACCTGCCATCAATTACAGAGACTCTTTCATTAACAGCAAATAGAGGTCAGCTGTCCTACCAGGAGTATCCTAAATTTACTCAGTTGCCTGCTACAGTAACAGCCATAGTTCACATACAGCTTACAAAGCAGCAAAGGGATCTCATTTGTGAAAGGTATCAGCCCACAGAAGGGTACACACACATTTCTACAGCATTGTATATACCATGGGATACAGTGAAGACAGTCGTCAGATGGTGGTGGTAATATGGAGCAACAGTCACATTGCAAAGAACCAACATCCCTCCAAATGTATGGAAAAGACAAGACCCAAACTGGTCAGGGAGGCTGCCAGGAGACCTACAGCAACACTATACAAGTTGCAGGCATCTCTGGCAAGTACTGGTTGTGTACTACATGTGACAACAATCTCCCATATTCTCCACATGTCTGGCCTATGGGGTAGGTTTGGAAGATGGAAGCCTTTTCTCACACAGAACAACATCCAGGTCTGGCGAATTTCTCAAAAAAAAATACATCAGGTCTCCCAAACATGTGGGGAAATGTGTTATTGTGTAATGGAGACCAAGGTTGCACTTTTTGGCCACAATAACAAAGGTTTTGTTTGTCACAATAACAAAAATGTGCATCACTAAAAGTACACCATCCCCATGGTGAAGCATGGTGATGGCAATGTCCTGCTCTGGGGTTGCTGTTCATAAGCTGGAAGTGGGTCTTTAACCAAGGTGGAGGGGTTAGGAACAGTACAAAATACCAGTCCCCTTTGGCCCAAAATATTCATGTATCTGTTAGAAAGCTGTGGATGGAGAGGACTTACACCTTTCCACATGACAATGACCCATACCATACATCAAAATCCAAAAAAGAATGTCTTCACCAGAAGGCAATCAATGTTTTGGAATTGCCCAGCTACAGTCCACACCTACATCCAATAGAAAATCTGTGGAGTGCCCTGCAAAGGCCTGTGCAGAAGAGATGCCTTCCCAATCTGACAGAGTTGGAGGCCTTCTGCAAGGAAGAGTGTACAAATATTGCTAAGTCAAGATGTGCCATGCTGATGCACACCTTCCCAAGAGAACTGACTGCTGTTATGAAATCAAAAGGTGCTTTAACAAAGTATTAGTTTAAGGGTGAGCACAGTCATGCAACCAACCTATTGTATGTATTTCATCTTCTACATGTTACCTCTAACCAATGTGTTTGATCTTCATTTGGATTCCACAGGTTATAGGTCACATTAAAGGTGGGAATGTTATCACATGATTTCATGTTATATATCAGACAAACCTGGCATGTTAACAGGGGTGGCTACACTTATAATATCCACTATAAGCTCAGGAGGTTGTTAGTGTAACCAGTTCTGTTGTAACATACGTGTACTGCAGGTTTTGAAGTGTGAAACTCAAAATATGTCATTAATTAGTGACACCTGTACTCATATCATCCAAGAAATCTGTCAGGCAAACATAGGATTTATGATGAACAGACCAGAAATAAGACCTACACGTGTAGAAATTCAGTGACACTCTGCACAGTTGAGAGGTATGGTCTGCAGGAGTTGCCACTGTGCTATACAGGGTAACAGCAATTATGTGTACATGGGTGCAGTGTGTGCTATTTGAAGGCCCATCACCTACTAACACTACTCACGTATCACAGAGATGTATATAAGTAGTAACATGAGATGGATAGGGCTGCACTGCATGATGTTGAGGGCCTGACTAGGGTGTGTATGTAGTGGTCTGATTGTGTTGTGAATATCACCAGTTGGCTATTGTGAGGTCTGTGTGATGCCTGTCAGCTCACCTGTATGTGTGTGCATGTGTGTGCATGTGTGTGTGTGTGTGTGTGTGTGTGTGTGTGTGTGAGTGAGTGTGTGTGTGTGTGTGTGTGTGTGTGTGTGTGTGTGTGTGTGTGTGTGTGTGTGTGTGTATATATACCAGCTAACAGTATGGTGCAGGTATTAGTTTACATATGCTGTCTTTCCCCCACAGGTGGTCATGGTGGTCGTGGTCCCTCCCACTCAGCATCTGATGTCAGTGTCTCTGCAAACTCTGGCAATGATGATGGTCATAGTCAGGCACAGGTTGTGTTGGCAGGGGATGAATCTGTGCCATTGGTTGGCATCCCACAATCATCCACAATGTCCCCACACACAGTTACAATGCCTACACATGCCCCATCCCCAGCAGCTACAGATGATGGACAGTTGGCAGGGGGTGGCATGGAACAGGCTAGTGTGGTGACTATGGCAGATGTGAGTGTAGACACTGGCCATAGCCAGAGTGCTGGTGAGGTCCCACACAGGCGGATGGACAGGGGTGCTCACAGGAGGACTGCTGCTCATCAAGCTGCTGTCACAAGTGCCATGGCAGGTGTCACCCAGACGTATGTGTTGGGCTGTCATGGATGCACAGGCATATAGTGAATGCAACACCAGACAAATACTCAGGGTGTTGGATGCAACTCTTCCTGATTTACGTAGTGACACACATGGCCTTATTGTGGCCACACGCCAAAATACAGAGGTTATGAATAGATGGTGGCATGAGACCTCGACTGTGGCATGTCTGTGCTAAATCATGTGGTGGGAGATGGGCATCAGCTACGTGGATGTAGGTCAGCACCAACATCAGCTGAAAGTCTATGGGGCCATACACCTTCACACTCCCATAGTGGCAGTGACACCAGCACTACCGAAGGGGGGTTGCTGTCCACATCACAATGGAGCAGGCCATGGGCACGTGGTCCTGGCTGGTCCCATCAGGGACACGGATCCAGCAGACAGCAGTCACCATCAGGAAGCAGTACTGCATCTGGCCTTGGGCCTGGTGGTGCCAGTGAGATCCCTGGCAGGACCAGTTCCTGTGTCTGTGACCAGAGATGGTGAACTGGACACCCTGCCATGTACAGGCCACAGCTGTCCAACATACTCCTGTGTAAGACAGCCACATGGCGTGACTGTGTGCATACATACACACACATCTGAATCACTGGCAGGTCACCTCCAGACACTTACAGCACCTCTGCACAGCCCATCTATAGGATACTCCTCCAAACACACACATGGATATCAACCTTATGGCCCAGCCTAGGCCTCTGGCAAACTGAAACCACACACTGTGCATATGATAATACCTGTTCCACATCTCTGTCATCCATACCATCAATGCAGGGACATGCTAATATGGGTCTGATGCACAGGGTGACTATAGTACAGTGTAGCTATGTAATACTGTGTAAGGTGCTGTCTGCTTGCATTTGTTATGGATGCACATAAAGGTGTATGTACCTTATTAGCCATGATGCATTATTGCTGTTAGTACCATTTATTGAATGTGGTCTGACATGCTTTATTCCATTTGTGTTCCAGGTGTCTGTGTGTCTGCAGGCTGTGGCCCTGCAGACATTATCAACATGGGGTATGGCAGAGTGGAAATACATTAAATGTTTCATAGCCAAGGTACAGCTTTATATGTACATTTACCAGGTGTGTATGCATGCAACAGCGTGTGATGAACACTGTTGTCAGACAGTGTGACCTTGCATACATACCCCTTGTCACAGACAGGTAGCCTTCAGACATGTCACCTCAGTGTTGTGTAGTACCACAGGCTCATACATACGGAACAGGTTACTGGAATACTGTCAGTAGGTCCCTCACAAGCTTAGCCATTAGATTGACTGAAACAGATTCACATGTCAGCAACTGTTGTCCCTGACATTTCTTTCCCATACACTCAACCCTGATGCAGTTGGTGAGAGCATGCATGGTACTGTGTATGACAGGTTTTTGGTATGTATTCCTGAGTTCATATGGTGGAACAAGGAGACAATATGGTATATCCTTTGCATAGACACAGTACATAGTGACACAGGGGATGTGCATGCAGAAACACAAACACAGTTAGCAATAGACAGATTCATAAACCTACATATCCACTTTAATGTACTGTAGTGCTACATACACATGACATGCCCCACATAGATTATATGTGTGGGACATAACCCACTACCTCTTACAACATGGAATGTTGTGAATGCCTTCATGGATGTTGAGATAACCCACCAGAAATAGCAACTGAAGTCATTTATTGCTCCTAGAAGCCTGGACAAGTGATAGGGTAACAGACATATCAGCATGATGTTTCACTCAGGTATGATATCTGATACTGGCATGTGTGTCAGTACACTAACTGTGACCTGTTTGGCAACAATATCACATACATGGCCATTGATAAGGGACACAGACTACATATAGGTTGCATGCATCCAGATATTCCATAGACATCTGTAGAGATGACTGGTATGGCCTGTACAATGGTTTAACATGCTGCATGTGAGGCAGATGCCATTAACATGCTATATAAAGTAATGCCATTGGGGGTGGCAAATATGCATGGATGGCACACACATCAAAATGGTATAAGCCACACAGGATATGATTCTCACCCAAACACACACAAACACAGTTGCCAGTATTGAGATTAGAACCCCTACCTATCTAGTTAGTTTTACTATAGTGTTATGCAGTTATCTGACATGCCACATAGCTTATCTGATTTCCCCTTCTCCCAAGGTACTTCTAAGGTGAATGACATCAGAAGACCTTGTAAAGTAAGGTGATGAAAAGTGTACAGGGTGGTACATAACTCAAAATTGTATAACCCACACACAATATGATTCTCACCGAAGCACACACCATTGCCAGTAGTGAGATTAGAACCCCTGCTTATCTAGTGATTTGTACAATAGTGTTATGCAGTTATTGCATGTGCTATGGAGCTTACTGGGCTGACAATTGGCCAAAGGTGCTGATAAGGGGAATGATAGCAGGACTGATAAAGTGGGGCACTGGGAAGTGTTGTGGGTGGGAATGGCCTAAAACTGTTTTTCCTACAAACAAACAAATACTCCCTTACACACAACTGTCACATACACACATAGTTGCCAGTACTGAGATTAGAACCCCTACCTATTTAGTTATTTGTACTACAGTGTTACGCAATTATCACACATGCTACAGAGCTTATATGGGTGATAGTTGTCCAATGGTATTTCTAAGGTGAATGACAGCAGCATAGCTTGTAAACTTGTGGCAATGTGAAGTGTACTGAGTGGGAACTGTCTCCTAATACTCAGACCTATGGACACACACACACACACACACACACACACACACACACACACACACACACACACACACACACACACACACACTCACACACACACAAACACACACAGAGGCAGGTGATGTGATATTATAAACCCAAAGTCAGTACTATTACACAATGGGGCTCACCTTTTATGCTGGCACGTGCAACTGTTTACAACTGGAATGCCACTGTCCACAGCAGGACATCACTGTATGCCAGTCAGGGTATCCGTGTGTGTGACTCACTCTGCCTGTGTCCCCCTGTGTGTGTCTCTCTCTCTCTATCGCTGTCTGTCTCTCAATTACCCACATCTATGTGTGTGTATGCTTGACATATGTTATCTGTTGCCCATATATATGTCTGTGTATCACATGCAACAGATGCAGATATATCACATATGGGCCACCTACACCTAGCTGAGGGTAATCCTGTCTGATGTGTGTGTGTGTGTGTGGGGGGGGGAGTTAAGGTGTACATAGCTGCCTGTATGCACAGACATATATACACAATACAGTCATATAGTCTGATCTGGGTTCCATGTTCTGTGATTCTCTAAGTGTAGGAGCATGCCCAGTGTGACCTTCTATAGTTAGAGTGGCACTCCATTCCAGAGATAAGTGTACTCCGGTCTGGGGTTTAGTGTGCTACAGCTGTACCTCTCAGGAGTACACAGGACTTTCCTCAGGGTACTGGGTTTATTTAGCAGACATTTTCTGACATATCTGTAGTCTGACACTGCAATGTACTGTTTCATTACCTAGTGCCAGACATCCTCAGATCATCACAGTGCTTTACCAGAGGAATACTAGTTGTATGATGAATAGAGCAATATTATAAGGGCAGCTATGTACATTCTTGCCCAACAAGGTCAGTTGTGAGGTGTGGCTACAGCCAGTTGAGTGATGACGTGCTGTGTAAACAGTCCAGCAACTTGGTGATATACTGACTAGGGATCTCCTGCTTGTGTGGTATCTTTTTAATCTGAGGTGTCATATCCTTGTGTGGCCATACCTCTCACCTATCCATTTTTTGGCAGATTGTCCAGGTGTTTGGCTAGAGGTTTCATCCTGTCTACGTAAACCTGTGTTTTTTAGGGAAAGTTAGTTACATATAATTGAAGAGTCATGTTACAAAATAATGACATACATTACTATTTCAGACTACATAACCTTCAGACAAGTCCTACTACTGCAAAACCCTCACTCTACCAACTTTCTCACTATGTAAGGCTGATATTTACAACACATGCCTATCATTGTGCCTTTGTTCCACTTTTATTTCTGGCCTTGTCCAGACATCTTGCTGTCAGAGGTTGGGAGTTATGGGTCTGGGTATAGAGTGCATTCTATTGTGCAGGCATGTCCATTATATGTAAAAGCAAGCCTAAAAAAAAAGAATTGATTGGTAATCTCCATTGGCACTAGTACCAAAAAGCACTATAATCACAAAAGCCTTAGCACCTCGGCTACACAGCCTTCAAGACGCCCATTATATGTGTAGTATATTCCACATAGCACTGTGAATGCTAGGTATGTCAATGGCAGAGCAGTAGGTGTCACTGACATGCATAACAGTTGGTACTATAGTTATCTGCACATGGCCCTGTCAAAGACAGCGATGTACCTAGGGCACTACAAGACAACTGCCAGGAGAACATGCTGGCCAGATCCTGACAGTATTAACCACACATACAAATAACTCATTGACTCCTGCATATTGTGGACATGCAACATACATTTTCATGTGTATTGGGACAGCCCTGCCAATGTGTGCTATGCTGCTATTTCCCTGCAAACATACATGTTACTGCATTTCTGTGGGTATATGGGTGCACACTTATCAACTGCACACATTTGCATGGACTGTGCTGATAGTTACTTTACATTTTGGTTCCACTTACCATGCTATTGTGCCATGTCTTGGGGACTAAAGGCATATCAGTAAACACCACAGGTCAGATTGTAATGGCATATAATTGAGTTTCACACTTCTTACCCTTCCTAGCCTTACCGCAACTGTGAAACTTGCTGTGCTATCACTGTGTGAGTCTGTAGGGGTAATTCAACATTTCCACCATTTGTGTGCCTTTGCCAGACATTCTTCTCTGGTTTTCTACAGCTGACTTGCTGTGTGGGTCTGAGGGGTGGATATGGGACTCCCACTTTGACATCCATGCATGTGACCTATGACCCCCCCCCCAGTTATTTGGCTCAGCACATATACTGCAGTGGTATTTGTCAACTAGGTGTGTAAGCCAGTACTGGGCATACACTTCTTGCTGTTCCACAGAGCTGTCAGTTGTCTGCTGCTATCCCAATAAGCCACCCCATTCCCTTGCATGCTTGCTTCAATACCATAGATATGCTATCAGAACATTCTACTCCATTCATTTATTGTTAAGAAGACTGACTTCCTTGTGCCTGAGGCAGTTGTGAGGATGATGCTTGAGGGCTGACTATGTTGGATGCACGCAGTACACTGCCTATACATGGTAAGGTATAGGTGATGTGATGTTTGGCATCCATTTTACTGTGTGGGTGAGTCAGAGAGAGATAATCCCTCAGGCCCTAGAGTGTCAGTGTATGTGCTATGTGTTGCCTCTTTGCCAAGGACAGGGCATACTGGGCATGCTTCCTTCTGCCTACAGGGGCAGGCTCAGGATGTTCCTCCTCTGAGTCCCTCTGTGCCTGTTGAGACCTTGGCAATGGTGGCGGGCTGTGTGGCCCTTCTCTGTTTTGTTCCTGCTGCAGCTGTTTCCGCAGGATCATATTGTGTAGCATAGCACATACTATGAACATGTGTGCACATGTGGCTGGAGAGTACTCCACCGGATATGTCAAAGCAGTGGGACTGTGACTTCAGCATCCCAAACACACACTCTATAATGATCCTGGTTTGTGCGAGTGCCTCATTATGGCGTTCTTGTGTGGGTGTGTGCGCATTTCTGATGGGTGTCATCAGCCATGGCTTAAGTGCATAGCCAGCATCTCCCAACAGATAGCCATATGGGATGTCCCCACTGGCAAACACCTGGTACAGCTGTGACAAATGCCAGATGTAGGAGTCGTGATAGCTTCCAGGGATGCCAGCACACACATTCATGATAATGCCCTGGGCATCGCACATGATCTGGAAGTTGATGGAGGGGAAGCCCTTGTGGTTTATGTAGATGCTACTCTGTTCACCGGGTGGTGCTTTGATGTGAATGTGCGTGCAGTCTATCGCACCCAGTACCACCGGGTATTCTGCTACATGGTGGAAGAGACGCATATTGCTGGTCCTCTCCTCACAGGTGTTGGGGAAGTAAATGTGCTCACCAGCATGTCATAGCATGGCATCCAGGAACTGGTGGAGTACCCTGGATGCGCATGCCTGTGAGACCCCCATGATGTCCCCAGTAGGTCCTTGGAAAGTACCTGTAGCTAGTATTCATAAGGCTACACATAACTTGGTATCCACTGGGATGGGCTCCACTCTGTTGGCTCTGTGTTTGAGTTGAGGCCAGCACAGCTTGATGATTTGATGCAGTATGTCTCTGTCCACTTTGTAGAGCATTATTATCTCCAGATCATGTAGCCCCTGGTAAGCCCCCAGCAAACTAAACACATAAACACACAAAAACATACTCGGAGGCTCTAAATAAAAATCTGCCTAAGCAGCAGAGACCTCCAAAGCAGACACCCAAGCAACCGCTACCCCACAACAAAACACGTGCAACACATAGCTCACAAAGTCAGTGTGCCGAACAGTCACAGCCCTTAAGGCTAAACAACACACCTGATACACTTGTAATAGGTGACTCTATCGTCAGGCACACAAGCTCACCAGGCTGAACAAGGAGAAGGTCATGGTGAGCTGCCTGTCGGGTGCTAGGATCCGCCACATAACACAAGCACTCAGGTCACTCCAAGCCAAGTACAAATATGACTCAGTCATTGTCCATGCTGGTGTGAATGACCTGAGATGTACCTCCCTGGACTACATGAAAAGAGACATAGAGGAGCTCTCTGAGCATGTAGCCCAGGCCGATATGACCCTGACCTTGAGTAGCATCTTACCCTCACCAAGAATTATGCCACAATATGAAGACAAGTTGATCAATTTCAACAATTGGCTTACGTATTGGTGTCATTCAAAGGGCATCCAGTGCCTGTCAGCCTGGGATGACATGCTCGACAAGCCACGATGCATCGCTAGGGTCGGCTTGCACCTGTCACCCCTGGGCTTTCGGATATTGGCAAAGGCTCCTGCTACCCCCATAGTGCCTTTTTTAGGCAAGGCTCAAAAGACAAACCCACCTCCCTAGGTATCACAAGGGATAAGAAACTAAGAGTAATGCTACTCAATGCCAGAAGTCTAAACCTCAAGATGCATGCACTCGAAACTCTCCTTAGCATGGAGAACATCGATATCTGTGCAGTAACAGAAACCTGGTTCAAGGCTCCAGAGAGCACCCCAGCACTACCAGGTTATACCTCATACCATGCTTTTTTTGGCCCCAAAACTTAGACTGAACCACAAAAGGAGGGGGAGTATCAATATTCGTCAAAGATACCCACACCTCCAGGTTGGTGGCACAGCACGAAGCATCAGAGACTATCCATGTGCAACTAACAGTGGGTAAAACTGCCTTCCAGTTTATAGCCTGCTACAGACCACCCTCCCAAACCCAGGAACCCCACTCGGCCTTCCTGAGAACACTGGAAAATATGAAGGTCTCTCCAAACACCATTATATTGGGCGACTTCAACTACCCAAACATAGACTGGGAGCATTACTCTAGCTCCAACACCATAGCCCAAAGGTTCCTAGAATTTATAAACTCAAATGCTATGAAACAACTTGTTACCACTCTCACAAGAGGGGAAAACATACTGGACCTGATCATCACCAACATAGGGACTCTATGCTCCAGACCAGAAGTGTATCCCTCACTGGTAAGATCAGAGCATAAACTAATCTCACTGGATATTAACATCCTGACCCCGACCCCTGCCCAGAAAACCACAGTGAAAAACTTCTCTAAAGCAAATTTCACACTCCACAAAACCGAGGTGGAATCCTTCAAAGCCCCCGGGCCTGTAGAAAATACGGCCCAGACCGCAGAATCCTTTATAAACGTATTCTATGAACACCTTCAGGAATGCATGGATCATGCAATCCCAAATAAAACCCAAGACCCAATCCTCCAAAGGCAGACATCCTGTCTGATGGACCCCATCCATAAACAAACTATACAATAGAAGGAGGAAGCTACTACATGATAGAGCAAAATCCCAAAAAGGGAAGGCATCTCTGATCAGTATTAGCAAAAAACTACGGGCACTCATAAAATCGTCTAAGGCCAGCTTCGAGAGAAAAATTGCACAGGACACTAAGGATAATCACAAGGCTTCCTTTAGTTATGATAGGAACCTGGGTGGAAATTCCCAGATATGCTCAGAATTAGTCCAAAATGACAAAAAATACACCGAACCCACAGACATTGCCAACATCCTAGCTGGCAGGTTCAGCGCAAACCCCCCCCTCCCCACGGCAAATATCTATCCCAGCAGAGTGCTGCCCCCCTGACATCTCAGATGCTCAGGTAAGAGCCGCCCTCTCCAAAGCAAAAAACACAGCATCAATGGGACCAGACGGTGTTCCGGGCTACATGAACTCCAAGAAGAGTTAAACCCAAACATAAAACTACTGTTCAATCTCAGCCTTGCTACAGGATATGTACCCAAAGAGTGGCGTACAGCAACAGTGGTCCCTCTCCACAAAGGTGGTAACTCAATGGATCCTGGAAACTATTGCCCCATAAGCCTGACTAGCTTGGTCTGCAAAGCTATGGAAAGAATCATCATGGACCTCATAAATAAAGATATTGGGGACCTACAGACACTGGATCCTACCCAGTTCGGCTTTGTTAAGGGCAGATCCTGCCTCTTAAACCTGGTCAATTTCTTTGAAACCGTCACCAAGGCCATTGACAAGGGGAAGGTGGTCCACACAGCCTACCTGGACCTCGCAAAAGCCTTCGATACAATACCCCACTTGGGCATTATAGATAAGCTCTCCAGCTTAAATATAAACCCCTGTGTCACTAGATGGGTTGCAAACTGGCTCAAGGAAAGAACCCACATGGTTAGAATTGCTGGAACCATGTCAGACTCCAAACCAGTTACAAGTGGCGTCCCACAAGGCTCAGTCCTGGGACCTCTCTTGTTTGGTATATATTTCTCGGAGGTACAGGCCAACACGGAAGGACTGAGGCTGACCAAGTTCGCAGATGACTGCAAACTGTGCGCCATAATCAACTCTCCAGCCGACACAAGCATCCTCCAAAAGGGCCTCACAGAAACAGACAACTGGTGCCAGAGCCATGGCCTCAAGCTAAACGCCAAAAAGTGTATAGTCATCCCCTTTGGCAAAAACAAAGTGCCCACAAATTACCACATAGGTGGTAATCCATTAAGTACAGAAGAAGTAATTAGGGACCTGGAGACCCAAGTTGATAGCAATCTCTCATTTGACAACCACGTGGCCAAAGTGGTTAGAAGAACATTTTATATAGCCCACCTAATCATGAAGGGATTCACATCTAGATCAGGGGAGGTCATCGTGCCTCTTTACTCATCCCTCATCAGGCCCATAATTGAGTACAATGCTCCTTTTGGGATGTACCTTACCAGACACCTGCAGCAACTGGAAAGACCCCAAAAGTACCTCACCAAGAGGATCAAAGGGCTCAAACAGATGCCATATGCTGCCCGATTAAAGAAACTCCAGCTCTACTCAGTGGCATACTGCCTGCTCAGAGGTGATCTGTGCCTGACATATAAAGCCATGTCCAACCCAGAATTAATGGACATGCTGCACCTCAGAAAATCCAAATCCCATTGAGCTACGCGCTCGACAGACTTGAACCTCAGCACTGAAATAAATAGGACATGCTGGAGGGACAGATTCATAACCCAGAGGCTTCCTTCACTCTGGAATAAAATCCCAGTCCAGGTTAGGCAGAGTCCCTCATTCACTCTCTTCAAGAGGAATCTTGATGAGTGGATGGGAGATCGTAGGTTTACCCCGGGTATCACTTCTGTGTCACTGTTAGAAAGAGGCACAGTATACTAACCTCAAAAAAGGGCATAGCAAAATAAATTTAAAATGGGTGGCGAAAGCCAAACACACTCTGGCTAGGCTTATAAATGCCCTAGGGCAGATAGCCTAGTATGAACCTATGAACCTATGAACCTATAAGATACCCTGTGTCTGAACTCTCTTCTCCTCCTCCTCAGTCTCTGACGGTTGTCAGCATTATCCTCCTCACTGCCCTCAGCCTCTAGCGCATACTGATGGATCAAAGCATTGGCAGCCCCAAACATTTTTCCAGTTAAAATTCCCCCGCATGTGTACACCAATGGTGCCGAGTTTGTGGATAAAATAAGACTGTAAGGTGTCTGCATAGTTTATAGTGGTGTGCTGCAGATGCTGCCTGTGTGATTGGCTGACATAGAGACATTCCACCTGACAGCTATTTCACTTGTATTTGAGTGGCTGTATTTTGCTATTTCCCTTTTCTTTTCTTTTCCGAATTCCCATCTCTGCCCCTTTTAAGCCCCGAGGCAGGGTCCGCAAACCTGCTGCCTAAATGTAAACAGTGCTGCTATTTCCATTTTTTTTAAGTCTCAGTGCGTGCCGCTGACACCCGTTTAGCTAAGGTAAACAGATTTTAGTGGAAATGGCCCTCCCTGGATGCGAACACGCTCTTCATTTCATGGAATAAGTAAATACAGCCTCAGACATACCCCCTTGCTTAGATGTGCTTAGCTAAGCTTATGTGGGAGCCGTGGAGCTCCAATGTGCTTACAGTAAGCATGACACACACCCTTTTCATGTTAGCCGCTCCTCCTACCTACACTCTCCTGTTCTAGCACCTACACGGTTAAGTGCAGTGTGTGGACTTAGAATAATTTGTGATTCAGTAAATTTCCCCTCATTTGCATACCCCACTGCCTTAGTCCATAGTTACTGCTCTGACATGGAGCCTTTCCCATTGACAACCAGTGTTTCTTGGAAATGTTTTGATTCTTAATGCCACTGACTATAATGGCAAAATGCAGATTTCCCCTAAATTTGAGTTTTTACATTTTTTTTCTTTTTGGCATGATCCCGTTTGGACGCTGCTGCCCTATGCTTAAACATCTCAGATCTGCCAAAACAAAAATACTTTGATTTTTTTTATTAAAGTAAACACTTTCCCATGCCAATGGCCAAATATTTGGCCATTGGCATGCCTAAAGTTTATAATACATGTTTTTACTTGAGCTGTCATGCCTCCGTTTTGCAATTTTCAGAAATGTGTTCGGTTAGTAACCAAACACATTTCTCCAACTAGCACTGTTCCTGCACGGATGCCTGCCTGTTTCCTGAATCACTAATTTACCTCATTTGCATGGTTTTCACCAGCAAATGAGGTAATAAGCATTCTGCATGGCTTTCTGAGCAGGCTCGTGCACATCAGATCAGATGTTGCCTGAACTGCTCGGTGGCCGGCTACACTGTTCTTGCTCAGAAAGAAAATTTTGATGAATAACAGGGACTGCTTTTTTTTCATTATTTCATTTTCTTCACAATATTATTTTGTTTTTATCAGTTTTGTAACATACCAGTGATGTCAAAAGGAAATATCCTGCTTTTGCACTGGAAGGAAGCTATGTGCATAATTGTTATCAGTTGATCTATGTAACATGCCTGTGGGACTTCTCTAAATGTCACTCAGTAGAAACACTAATGGACATTACAAATGCTATTTTAGTTCCTCTTTGGTGGTAAGAGCATTAATTTTATCCCTTTTATGTGTGCATACATACATATCTATACAGTTGTATCCGTATTTTTATATGGATGTGTATATATATATATATATATATATATATATATATATATATATATATATATATCGGAAATTTGTAGAAAAACACCAAGTACAAAAGGCAGAAAAATGGAGCAGGATACAGGAATAAATAAAATGTATTAAGCGCTTTCGTCAAATATTAGGATTGACTTCTTCAGAATACCAGACAGTCAGCAAGACCATCCTTTTATACATACAACAATTAAGCCACTGATTACATACAATTGAATAATTGAATAATTAAGCATACAAATGTTTAAAGACATAGACTCTCTTGTTTTCTGGATTTTCTTTACCAGTAAATTAAAATATAAGCCATTACTTAGTGCCACTATAAAAAATGTATATATGTGGTAAATGTGTCCCCTAACACTAAATTACAAAAAATGCCAGCTTGTAGATATAATATAAAACTATCAACTGTTTTTAGAGAAAATATGAACATCATATGTATAAATCTGTGCAACAAGCAATGTATACAATAAAATTTGTCCAATAAAACCCAAAATGTCTTGGAACAAACAATAATTAATATCAGTGCTATAAAAACTTACATAGAAATGAAAAACAAGGTCTTAGTGCACACCTCATTAAAATAAAAAGTCTGCTTTAAGTTTTAAATAACTGGTGAGGGACATCATATCGTTCAAACCTGGGCTAGTTGTGGCATTAACTCTGAATTGCCACATAAGTTCTCTAAATTCAAGGAACCAGTCACTGGGTACTCCTCTCTCATCCATTACTACCCTTTCCAGAATGATAAACTTGAAATTATGGTTTGGAAATGTATTAATGTGCTTTGCCAGGGCATTTTTGGTTTTGCCTTTAGTTATATCATATGTATGCTGATAAACGCATGTCCTGAAGGCATTTTTGGTCTTGCCAATATAAAACCCAGGACACGCCTGGCATATAGCAGCATACACTACTTGTTTACTCGCACAATTACAGTTCTGGTTGACTTTTACCCATCCATAACCTTTAATAAAGATTCTGTCACACTCTAACATATATTTGCATTGAGTGCAGTGCCCACATTTTGTCATTTTCCCAATACCAGGTTTTGTGATCTTACCACTGGACTCCAAAAGTTTCTTAATACTGGAATCATTTTTGTATATTATAACAGGGGAGTCACCCATCTTCCCTCATATGGTCTCGTCGCTCATAAGAATGAACCAGTTTCTCACCAATATGTCCCGTATCAAAGGGAATTGTAAGTTGTGTGTAAGAATAAGCCCATGTTGAAATGGGGCAGTTGTCGAAACCCTACTTTCCGAAGATGCACAGAGTCTAGAAATGTCCAAACCCAACAGTGGGTAAAAATAACCTTCCACACTCTTTTTGGATACTTCCTCAAGTAAAGGTATCACAAATTCTTCAGGGTACCCCCTGTTGACTAACATACCCAATAAAACATCCCTTTCCTTGTAAAAGTCATCAATTCTGCTGATCATGCAGGCCAATCTCACCCCTTGTCTTTTTATTAAGGATCTTTTTTGATGATGGGGATGTCCGCTATCAAAATGAAAAAGGGTGTTCGGGTATGTGGTTTTCCTGAAGATGTTAGAATAAAACTGGTTGTTCTCCAGATCCTTGGAAATCTGTATATCCAGGTAACTAATGGATTCCATATGAGTTACCATGGTAAACTCCAGAAAGGTAGTACTGGAATTGAGAAACAGTAGGAATTCAGACAACTGCTCCTGGTCCCCCCTCCATAAAATAAGGATGTCATCTAGGTACTGTCCATAGAATGAACAGTATGTCATCCATTCAGATGTGAAAACTTGGGACAATTCCCATTGTGTCAGGACAATATTAGCAAAAACTGGTGCACAGGCCTCCCCCATAGCAATACCTGATTTTTGCTTAAAAAGATGTCCCTCAAAAATCAGGAAACTGTTTTCCAGGACTAATTCCATTAATGTCCTAAGTGTAAGAATCCTGGTATGGGAGACTGTGGTCTGTTGGCACAAAAAATCATAGAACAATTCAATGCCTTCCGAATGTGGGATGGTATAACGGTTAAGGTGTTTACCTTATAGACACAAGGTGCAAGGTTTGATTCTCACATGGGGTAATTGGCTAGGCTTGAAAAGGCCCACAAGGGTAGTTAGCCTAGTACTAATCTATGAACATTTGAATAAATCTTTGATGTCAATAGTTAAAAAAATAATGTTA